>NC_082715.1:77879278-78179278 GCF_030144855.1 Hypanus sabinus | reverse complement strand
CCCAATACAGATCTCTGAGGCACACCACTAGTCACCGGCCTCCAACCTGACAAACAGTTATCCACCACTACTCTCTGGCATCTCCCATCCAGCCACTGTTGAATCCATTTTACTAATTCAATATTAATACCTAATGATTGAACCTTCCTAACTAACCTTCTGTGCTGAACCTTGTCAAAGGCCTTACTGAAGTCCATATAGATAACATCAACTGGTTTACCCTCATCAACTTTCCTCGTAACCTCTTCAAAAAATTCAATAAGATTGTCAAACATGACCTTCCATGCACAAATCCATGCTGACTATTCCTAGTCAGACCCTGTCTATCCAGATAATTATATATACCATCTCTAAGCATACTTTCCATTAATTTACCCACCACTGACGTCAAACTTACAGGCCTATAATTGCTAGGTTTACTCTTAGAACCCTATTTAAACAATGGAACCACATGAGTAATACGCCAATCCTCTGGCACCATCCCCGTTTCTAATGACATTTGAAATATTTCTTTCAGAGTCCCTGCTATTTCTACACTAACTTCCCTCAAGATCCTAGGGAAATTCCTGTCAGGAACTGGAGATTTATCCACTTTATATTCCTTAAAAGTGCCAGTACTTCCTCCTCTTTAACTGTCATAGTTTCCATAACTTCCCTACTTGTTTCCCTTACCTTACACAATTCAATATCCTTCTCCTTAGTGAATACCAAAGAAAAGAAATTGTTCAAAATCTTCCCCATCTCTTTTGGCTCCGCACATAGCTGGCCACTCTGATTCTCTAAAGGACCAATTTTATCCCTCACTATCCTTTTGCTATTAATATAACTGTAGAAACTCTTCGGATTTATTTTCACCTTACTGCCAAAGCAACCTCGTATCTTCTTTTAGCTTTTCTAATTTATTTCTTAAGATTCTTTTTACATTCTTTATATTCCTCGAGCACCTCATTTACTCCATGCTGCCTATATTTATTATACATCTCCCTCTTTTTCCGAACCAAGTTTCCAATATCCCTTGAAAACCAAGGCACTCTCAAACTTTTAACCTTTCCTTTCAACCTAACAGGAACATAAAGATTCTGTACCCTCAAAGTTTCACCTTTAAATGACCTCCACTTCTCTATTACATCCTTCCCATAAAACAAATTGTCCCAATCCACTCCTTCTAAGTCCTTTTGCATCTCCTCAAAGTTAGCCTTTCTCCAATCAAAAATCTCAACCCTGGGTCCAGTCCTATCTTCTCTATAATTATATTGAAACTAATGGTATTGTGATCACTGGACCTGAAGTGCTCCCCAACACATATCTCTGTCACCTGACCTATCTCATTCTCTAACAGGAGATCCAACATTGCCCCTTCTCTAGTCGGTACCTCTATGTATTGCTGCAAAAAAACTATCCTGCAGACATTTTACAAACTCCAAACCATCCATCCCTTTTACAGTATGAACTTCCCAGTCTATGTGTGGAAAATTAAAATCTCCCACAGTCACAACCTTGTGCTTACTACAAATATCTGCTATATCCTTACAAATTTGCTCCTCCAATTCTTGCTCCCCATTAGGTGGTCTATAATACACCCCTATAAGTGTTACTACTCCTTTCCCATTCCTCAATTCAACCCAAATAGTCTCCCTAGATGAGCCCTCTAATCTACCCTGCCAAAGCACCGCTGTAATATTTTCTCGGACAAGCAATGCAACACCTCCTCCTCTTGCTCCTCCGATTCTACCACACCTGAAGCAATGAAATCCAGGAATATTTAGTTGCCAATCACACCCCTCCTGCAACCATGTTTCACTAATAGCTACAACATCATATTTCCAGGTATCAATCCATACTCTAAGCTCATCCACCTTTCTTACAATGCTCCTAGCATTAAAATAGATGCATTTAAGAAACTCTCCAGCTCTTCCTCTCTGTTTATCCCTAACGATGTGATCAACTTTATTATCTTTTTCTTCCTTCTCCCCTACATCTTCGGTCTGAGCGCTCCCCTTCTCTATTACCTGCCTATGCTCCCTCACACACTGTCTACTAGCTTTCTCTATTTGTGAACTAACCTCCTCTCCCCTAGTCTCTTCAAATTGATTCCCACCCCCCAACCATTCTAGTTTAAAGTCTCCCCAGTAGCCTTAGCAAATCTCCCTGCCAGGATATTGGTCCCCTTAGGATTCAAGTGTAACCCGTCCTTTCTGCACAACCTAGTCAATTGGGCAGAAAGATAAAGAATAAGAATAGGGATTTCATTCATAGAAGTGTGAGGTAGTGCATTTGAGGATGTGTGTCAAGGGATGGGGATGTACTTTAGTTGGTACACAGCTCGTTAGATATTTGCATTAATTTGCCAAACATGTGGTAGCATCTCATTGCATAAAAGCATGCAGATATGGTCAAGTGGTTCAGTTGTTGTTCAGACCAAACATCAGGATGGGGAAGGAATGTGATCTAATTACTTTGACCGTGCAATGATTGCCGGCGGGTTGGAAGGAATGTGATATAATGACTTTGACCGTGCAGTGATTGTTGGCGGGCTGGTTTGACCATCTCAGAAACTTTTGGTCTGGGAATTTTGCATACAACAGTGTCAAGTTTAAAGAGAATGTACCCAAAAAAAAAACATCTATTGACTGGCAGTGATGTGGGTGTAAACACCATGTTAATGAGAGAGGTCGGAGGAGAATGGCCAAGCTGGTTCAAGCTGACAGGAAGGTGATGACACATTACAACGGTGGCATGCAGAAAAGCATCTCTGAATGAACAACACTTTGAACCTTGAAGTGGATGGGCTATTGCAGAAGACCACACTAGGTTCCACTCCATAGCTGCCAAATAAAATAGCCACTGAGTGTATAATAAATTGGTGAGTATTGAATGGTATCTTGGAGATGGAGTTGAAACCTTGGAATTCACATCCACAATCCTTATTATAAATCAATAAGTTGACTAAAAAGGTTAATGGAATACTTTACGAGGCTACAGAATACTAATTAGAACAGAGATTCAATACCATGTGCACTTCTGGTCACCTCATTACAAGAAAGACACAATTGTTCTAGAGAGGGTGCATAGGAAATGTATACTGCATTGCCAGTACTGGGAAGTTTAAAGATTAGTTTTATTTGTCTCATGTACATTGAAACATAAAATGAAATGCATTGTTTGCAGCAAAACAAATCAGTGAGGATTATGCTAGGCAGTTGTAAGTGTCACTGTGCTTCCAGCTCCAGCATAACATACCCACAACTTACTAACCCTAACCTTTAGGTTTCTAGAACGTGGGAGGAAACCAGAACACACAACACCAGAACAGAATGTACAAATGCCTTACGGACAGTGGCAGGAATAGGACCCCAATCTTTTAGATGGCACTGTTAAGCATTACACTAACCACTATGCTACTGTGCTGAAAAGAAAGACTGGATAAACTAGGGTTGACTTCTTTGGAATAGAGGGGATTGAGGATAGAAATGCTTGTCTATAAAATTACTGACCAAGTGACAGCAAATAAAAAGATCCATTTTTCTGATAAAAACTTCAAAAATTAGGTGGCTTAGACCTAAAGTAATTGGTTGGAGTATTAGGAGGAAGATGAAGAGTGAAGACTTGAAGGAGAGTAGATGACATGTGCCTTCCACCACTCTCCAGTGCACATCAATGGCTTTACTGTAGAGAGGGTGAAGAACACAAAGTTTCTTGGTGTGCACAAAACAGACGATCCAACCTAGACCCACAACATCTCCTCACTAGTCAAGGCAGCACAGCAGATCCTACACTTTCAGAGGAGATTGAGGCATTCAAGGCTGTCTGCCCCCATTATAACAAATTTCTACAGGAGCACCATTGAGTGTGTCCTGTCTGGCTGAATCGTGTGGAAAAGAAGCTGCAAGGCATTGGATCACAAGACCTTATAGGGGATAGTAAAGCCACCAAGAGGATCACTGAGATCTCCCTCTCCCTATTTGTGTCATTTACTGGGAGCATTGCAGATGAGGGGGTTGAGATATTATTGAGGATCCCTATCCATCCCACAATCTCTTTGACCCACTACCATCAGGAAAGAGATACAGCAGCATCAGGACTCGGACTGCCAGACTGGATAACAGCTTCTTCCCTCAGGGTGTCAGACTAATGAATACCCTGCCACCACAGAGGTCTCATCACTAGGCAAGCGAGCTGTTTACCGTACTGTTTAATGTTTACTTGTGCAGCACAATAAATGCATTTTGAATTGTATTTTATTAACTTACTTATGGGAATATTTTGGTTTATGTCTTGTGTGTGAAACTTGTTTAGTGGGTGTTCTGTGGTCCAGAGGACCATTGTTCCATTTGGATTTATACACATATACATACATACAGTCAGATGACAAACTTGAACTCGAAGATAAGGAAAATATTTTTACCCCAAAAATTGGTAGGAATCTAGAATTCATTACCTGTACAGTTGGTAGACATAGAAATCTTCATCACATGTAAACAATGCTTGGATTATGCACCTGAAGAGCAGTGTGACCTGCAGGTCCACAAATCTAGTGCTGGTGGGGGGATTTTTCTCAATTTCTAAAAGACACTGGACTCCATGTCTCCTTATGACATCGGTGGAGTTATTAAAAAAAAGTGCTTCATACAAGATCCTTATGTAAAAAATCTACTCAAGCAGGATGAGGCTATGAGAAGTGATTACAATCATTCAGTGAAGCTTAAACCCGGCAATGTTAAATCTTTGATCAGCCCTTCTTCTCTTGGAAAAACTAGTACCCAGAAGTGCAAATGGGCCACAAATCAGAAGACAAATATTGGTATTATAACTACGTGTGTTAAAATAGTTCTCCTCATCTAAGTCCTATATAGTTGATTCCCCTATTCTGAGAACCTCTCTTTTGCTTTTTACAGATTATCTTTATTTGTCACATGTTCATTGAAACATATCATGAAATGCGACATTTGCGTTAATGACCAACACAATCCAAGGATTGTGCTGGGGACAGCTTGCAACTGTTGCCATGCTCGTGGCAACAACAAAGCATGTCCACAACTTCCTAATCCATAGGTCTTTGGAACGTGTAAGAAGATTAAAGCACTTGGAGGAAGCCCATAATGTCATGGGGAGAATGTACAAACACCTTTCAGATAGAGGTGGGAATTGAACCCTAATCGCTGGTGTTGTAAAATGTTATGCTAACCACTTTGCCACCAGTTAGAAATAGCCCATCAAGATCGACTCTGCTAGTAGTTCACTGAATTATTTGTGTTAATAAAATCATCTTTCATTCTCTTAAACTCAAGTGCATATTGGGCAAACATCAAATCTCCTCAAGAAATTACCCCCTAATTTCAGATTTAGTCTATGCTACACCACTTTGAAAGTAATCCTTTACAATGGAAACTAAAATTGTTTATAAGTACTTCTAAAGCCTCAGCAAAACTTAACTACAGTTTTACTTCCACCCTCTATTACAAATATTCTTTATTTTAATACAATTAATTACAAATAAATTAAGAGACAGTACTTTCTAATCTTTAACAGAGGCTTGATTGCATATTTATGCCTAATTTCCTGGTAGAGATGATGAGTATTATAAAGCGCTGTAGCTGAATTATAGTGATATATTACTGACCTTACTATGCCATTTTCTAGCCCTCCAGCAATCACGTTGACAGATACACCTTCGGGCTGATTGGAGAAAGCTACAGAGCAGATGATCTCCCGACAGTGCACGTGGCCACTGAGATCCCCGTTCACTGTCCACAGTCTCAGGTCACTGCCACCACCAACTAAGGAACCAAACATACACAATTAAGCCCATTCTTCCAGATAATCCATATTATAGTGGATAAACTGCTCATCTTCAACACATACTGTAAGAGCTAAGTGGTGACTGGGAGAAAATAGCCAGGAAGTTCTGTTGTGTGGAGCTGTAATTCCCTAAACACTAGATCTTATTGTCCAAAGGTCACCAAATCACATCTTCTGAATGTGTTATGAGACAGGAGGATATGCTGTAACATTCAACAGTGTCTTACTCAACAATGCCACTGGCTTAAACTTCCCTTGCTGAGATGTGCCCTGTGAATGGAGCAGTTCACTCGTACAGAAGGTCTTCATGATGGTTGTTTATTGGAACACAAAGGGGATCAGTCTGACCAGGTCTTGGGTCCTGGAGACTGGCAGATGGATCTACCCAGTAGTCCCAGCACTCCAACTTGCAGTGAATCTCCTTAAAGGCTCCACCACTAAATGCTGAACACCTTCCTTCCTGAGCTGATCAAGATTTCTAAACTGCAGGGTGAAGCTCCAGCGTCTCCCCAACTTCATCCCTTCCATTCATGATTTGAGTCTTTGTGTTCCTAAATAGCACCTTGTCAGTTGGAGGAAAAACCTTTGAGAATGTTTAGTTGTGCAAGAACTAATCCACTGCACAGGATGCTTATAATATTACAGGTTTATGCACTGTCCATTTCTAACAATTACTAATTTCAAGTACCTTTCCTGACATGGAATAATTTCTAAACTAGTATTTCAATCAGCATGCTCCCCTTCCCCCACCCCACCTTCTTATTCTGGCTTCCTTTCTAGGCTGAAGGGTCTCAGCCTGAAATATTGACTGTTTACTCCCCTCTGTTGATACTGCCTGACCTAACGAGTTACTCCAGCATTTTGTACTTTTTGCTCATGATTAGTTAATGTTTCTGCCCCAGTTTTATTAACTACATTTTAGTTTATTTTTAAGAATAATTTATTTATTTCTATCTTTATTTTCACAGCAAGTTTCAGGAGATCCAAACTAATGTGCCATCCCAAAGTTATGACTTTACTAATTTTGGCCTAGACATGTTTGTTTTATCACCTTGCAAGTCACTGGGGTAAAAAAGTTGTGGGAGAAGGGATCAGATGCAGGGTTGTATCTGAATGTTGTCTACAACCTCTGGGTAATTAAGCAATGGACCTGATAGTAACCTGAAAGGCTGTGTAACAATCCCATCAAAAACAGTAAAGCAAACAGCTAAAGATCCAGAGCCATAGACAAAATGCTGGAGGAACTTAGCAGGTCATATATGCAAGGGGAATGAACAGTCAATGTTTTGGTCCAAAACTCTTCATCAGGACTGGAAAGGAATGGAGCAGAAGCCACAATATGGTGGAAGGAGTACAAGGAGGTAGATGATGGGGGTGACCAGATGAGGTGGGTGGGCAGGGGAAGGGGAATGAAGTGAGAAGCTGGGAGGTGATAAGTGGAAAAGATAAAGACCTGAAGAAGGAAGAAGCAGATAGGAGAGGAGAATGGACCATGGGAGAAAGGGAAAGAGGAGGGACACCAGAGGGAGGTGATGGGCAGGTGAGAAGAAAAGGGATAAGAGGGAAGTCAGAATGGAAAAGAGAGAAGGAGGAAAGGGTATAAGTTACCAGTTTCGGGAAACCAACATTCATGTGTCAGGTCAGAGGCTACCCAGATGGAGTATGAGGTGTTAACTCTCCGACCTGAGAGTGGTCTCATCGTGGTAGTAGAGGAGGCCACAGAAAGACATGTTAGAATGGGAATGGGAAGCAGAATTAAAATGGGTATTCACTGGGAAATCCCACTTCTAGTGACAAATGGAGCAAAAGTGATAAAGATCCCTTGTGTTTTACCTGAATCACAAACAGTTGCAGTGTCACCAGTTGTCTCACTAGTAGAAACCGCTGTCACTGGACTTTTATGTCCTGTTAAACTCTGAACATAACACAGCCTGTAAGGCAAAGTAAAGAGAGATGGGAGAAATCAGGATCTGTAATTAACTACAACACAAATTTAAAACTTAAAAGTTTGAAGATTAGCAATCATGCAATGTAAAATGTAATCTGTCCCTGGATGTAAAACGAATATTTACAAATTGGGCGAAATGTCAGAGTCCTTTACATAACATCACAGCACCTGGTCACATCATACTGGACATTTAGGCTAGGATAGTGAAAATGAGGAACATGCATTTGAAGATTCCAGTAGAACAAGAGGGAGGATGAAAAATTAAGAATCAAGTCACGGATTAAATGGTGGAATAGGCTCTTTGCTCATCCCTCATTGAGCACTCTCATGAGCACTACACCTGTCCCTACTCCTCTTGCTTTTCTCTGCAATTTATGGATGCATGGGATCTGCCTTCTGAGACAACCTTGAACTAAACATGCCCAGCGAAGATACCTTGTAAAGCATAATTGCATGAATTCTCTGGAGCATTTTCTTTATCATTTACTCATGAACATATTGCATTAAATAATTTATGATCACATAACCTGTTATTATTAGACAGCCTTGTGCAAATAAATATTCTTCTAACCTGTTCAGATCCCATATAATGCAGGTTCCATCCTTGCTGACACTGATCAGAATGCTGTATGGTTTGCAAACACACAAGCTGATTACTTCTGCGGTATGACCATACAAGTAGACTTTAGATTCCACTTCAATTTCTGAAGACTGAAAAAAATTGAAATACAATAAGCATCAGTACCTTATCCATTATTTGAACATGCACTCTGACAATCACCCAAATGCAAAACCACACATTATCGATGAGGGACTTGCTTTGGAAAGATATTGGTCATCTCAGAATCCCCCCAAACTACATTTACAACAACTGATTTATTTTAAGAAGTGTAATTATTGTAAAAAAAAGGAAACTTGCGGTTTATTTATACGTGCCTATATAGTAATTATTTATTTAGTTATGCTAACTAATGAACAAAGGTTTATGGCCACCTGAGTTGGGAGATTTAGTGTAATATCTGAATCAGATGCCAACAAATTTGATAGGGGTTAAAGTCTCTCAGTATCATGCTGTCAACATATTTTTATCCACAAGCCGCCAGTTCCACAATGGAATTTAAGCCCACAATTTTCAGACTAACAGATTATTGTGGGTTTAAGTTCCAATCCAGAGATGTTCAAAGCTGCAGTTGCTTGGTTGCTCAATGTATTAAAGCCATAGAATCATGAAGCACAGAAACAGGCCCTTCAGTCCATCATGTCCTTCTATCTAATATCTATCTGTATTAACCAGTTAGCTGATATAAAATAGTGATAATACAATCTACAAATTAAATCCACATTTATTTTTAAATGCAGTATGACAATGCTTAGATCTAGAGCTGGAGGCTACAGTACATGTGACACCTTTTACACATACCATCTTGCTGGTAAATCTGCTTGAGTACGCAGTAACTACTCCACATTTACTGCCAGTAAATAGTTGGCAGCTCTCAGGTACCCACGCACAACTTGTAACCTGTAAAGAAGCCCAAGGCAATTTACAGCCAGATTCAAAATCCGCAAAAAATGCTTAAATCAGCAGCCATGGCATGATTCTTAGAATATGGAGTAACACACAAAATGATGGAGGAGCTCAGCAGCAGGCAGCATGTGTGGAGAGGAATAACAAGCTGATATTACAGGCTGCAACTCTTCATCAGTCCAGGGTCTCAGCCTGAAACATCGACTCTTTATTCTTCTCCAGCCTGACCTGCCGAGTTCTTCCAGCACTTTCCGTGTGTACTCTGGATTTCCAACATCTCTTGTGTTTAGTTCTTAGAATATATTTTGCTTTTGAAATACATGTTTAAATCATAATTTTATTGAAAGCAAAAAACAGCTATATTTAATAAACACAAAGTACACTGCAGATGCTGGGGTCAAAGCAACACGTACAACAAGCTGGAGGAACTCAGCAGATCGGGCAGCATCCATGGAAACGAGCAGATGAAGTGTCTCGGCCTGAAACGCTGACTGCTCGTTTCCACGGATGCTGCCCGACCTGCTGAGTTCCTCCAGCTGTATTTAGTATTTCATCAAATCATTCAGCACAATTACAACTGATCATTTAAACACTTCTGTATGACTCAGTAAGCAGAAGTAGTCATAAGGATATATTTAAATTGTAATCAGCTCAGAGAGGCTCATTAGGCTGATTTCTAGAACAAAGGAAGATTTGAGCAGATGAAACCTATGACATATGGAACTTAGAACTATGAGAAGTGATCCTACTGAACTTTATGTTCTGAGGAGACAAACAAACACAGCAAGGATGTTTCATCTTGTGGGGAAATTTAGAATGGGAAGATATTGTTTCAGAAAAGAGGGTCATTAATGACAGACACAAGGAAGCATTTCTTCTCTTGCAAATTTGTGGATCTTCAGAAATCTCTATCACAAGGAGCTGTGGAGGTGGTTGTCAATAAACATACAATGGATTCCTGTTAATTAAGCTATCAGTTAGTGGGGCAAAGAAAACTAATCGAGAAAATGGCTGTGATTCCCTTTGTATTTGGGATAATAAGCCGCTTAGTTGGGACAGGAGACTGTTGCTAAACAGTTTCTAACCAGTGTCACTTGCAAGCGCTTGTGTGGCCATTAGACAATACAACATGCTCAGAGGGAAGAGTTTTTAAATAATGTCAGTTGCATGTATGTGTGTTTAAAAAGGAGTGACTTTTGTCACTGATAGTTGGTGAGAAAGAGAAATTGTTTCACTACTTCAACAAATTAGAAACGACAAAGAATTTGAAGGTGTATATGATCATGAGAGGCATTGATCGTGTGGAATAGTAAGAGGCTTTTTCCCTGGGCTGAAATGGTTGTCACAAGAGGACACAGGTTTAAGGTGCTGGGGAGTTAAGTACAGAGGAGATGTCAGGGGTAAGTTTCAAAGGCAGAGGGTGGTGAGTGTGTGGAATGGGCTGCTGGCAATGGTAGTGGAGACAGATACGATAGGGTCTTTTAAGAGACTTTTGGATAGGTACATGAAGCTTAAAAAATAGAGGGCTATGGGTAAGCCTAGTAATTTCTAAGGTAGGGACATGTTTGGCACAACTTTGTAGGCCGAAGGGCCTGTATGGTGCTGTAGGTTTTCTATGTTTTGTAATGACAATTATTTTGAATGCTACATTGAAAATGAAGATTTGGAGGATGCAATCATCGAAAGCATTCTATTATCTGCACTAACACGAGATTAAAGAAACATCAACTGCTTACTAATTTCCATAGATACTGCCTGGCCTGCTGAATTCCTCCACCATTTTGTGTGTGTTGCTATTATCTACATTGGATGTCTGTGCTGATTTTGTTAATTTATATTCAATCAAAAAAAAAACAAAGCACTGTACACTGGATGAATTCCTCCAGCAATAACGATTAGGAACTAATATACAGTTTTATAGTACTATGGTAGTATTGGTAGTGTTCAAGTTTTGTTCTGTATTTCATTTAAATACATTACTAGTTACACAGTTAAATGATAATTTGTCTTCGTTATACCTTTTTAACAATTTCCATGAAACTTTGGCTAAATGGGGCAGCCACTTAATTGGGCCAAAATATACTGGTCCAATTAACTGGAATCCACTCTATTTAAATTTAATACAGTCAGATTTTTACTTTATTGTGAAATCAGCGTCTATGGAGAACAAGTATGAAAGTGGACCCAAAGTCATGATCAGATTAGCCAGAACTAAGTGCTGTAGCAGACCTGAGGTTCTACAATACTAGGCCTAATATTTCTCCAAATTCTATCTAAAGTAATATTTTAGTGAATCTCCTGTACATCTATTCCAAGGCCTTGAACTTCTTCCTAAATTGTGGTGCATAAAAATAACTACAGTATCATAGCCAAAGCCTAGAAAGGGATCTTTAATATTTAGCATAGATTGCATAATCACAGGTGTGCATGCTTTTAGGGAGTAGCAAGTAGAGGAGAAAGAGACTGAACAAAGAGAAGTAATTGGTGATGATGTCTTAGCTGTAGATTGACTACAACTAGGCATACAGTTATTTTGGAAAATGCATCTTTCCCGTTGAAGTTCATTTAAACAAATGGTTAAAAACCTTCAATGAAGGAAATCACTTTGTGACTTGTTAATCTTTGATTAATTTTGTTGTACAATTGATTCAAAGGTAAAAATGAGTAAAGGAAAAAAAAAACTACAAATCTTGCAACTGAAAATAAATCTGTAGAAAGAAATTGAGGACCAGATTGCATACCTGGTGCAAAGGAGAGCACTGAATGAAGTTGATTGGGGGCTCACTTTGTTTGCTCTTCAGTCTTAGTATGTTATCAGCGTAACCCCAACTCAAAATGGCTGACCACTGGATATCTGTATTGTGCATGCTTCGAACACCTAAAATTTAGATGGAAATAAATAAGCATCAATCAAAGGGTACAACAGCCAGGAAAAATTAGCAAGCCAAAACTCTTTTCTCTAGAATCTAGTATACAATATGGTGCAATAAGGTGTTTTAAAACAATGAAGCTCTTTGAACGAATGAGAACTTGCTTCAGTACTTGATTAGGCAAAAATACACTCTCTGTAGAGAAGAATCTCTCGAGTGTCACTATACTAACAATGAAGATAAACCTCAAGAATAATTGTTCCAGTACAATTATATTGAGCATCTGTTCAGCATTGTGGAAAAATGCCCTTGTGGCATCAAGGAGTCCCAGTGAAACTGAAATCAAGAGGAAAACTCCCACAGGCTGGGGTCATGAAACCCAATCACAGTAACACAGCCATTTGTACAAGGATTCTGCAGGTGTTAACCATCCTCAAGTGGTTTTATGAGTGCCTTCCTCTTGTCATAAGGCCAGAGGTAGAGTTGATGGAACATACCCCAGTCCTCATTGAGGGGTCAGAAGTGGAAAGGGTGAAGAGTTTCAAGTTCTCGGGTGTCAATATCTCTGAAGATCTATCCAGAGCTCAGCATGATGCAATTATGAAAGCAGCAAGCCAGTAGCTATATTTCATTAAAAGTGTGAGGAGATTTGGTATGCCTTGCAGATTTCTACAGATGTACCATGTAAAGCTTTCTAACTAGTTACAGGACTGTCTGGAATGGAGGGGCTACTGGATAGGATTAGAAAAAGCTGCAGAAGGTTGCACACTTAGCCAGCTCCATCATGAGCACTAGTCTCCCCAACATTGAGGACATCTTCAAAGATTATACCTCAAAAAGGTAGCATCCATCATTAAGGACCATCATCACACAGGACAAGCCCCTTTCTCATTACAACCATCAAAGAGGATGTACAGAAGCCTGAAGACATACACTCAGTGTTTTAGGAACAGCTTCTTCCTCTCTGTCATCATATTTCTGAACAGAAAAAAACCTATGAACACTATCTCACTAATTTTATTTTCTTTTTGCATTACTTATTTAATTAGATTTTTAATATATATTTCTTATTATAATATATAGTGTTTTTATGCTTTGTACTGGAATGCTGCCACAAAACAAATTTCACGACATATGTCAGTGATTATAAACCTGTTTCTGAATGCTGATAATTGAGAAAATTCTAATAGGAATGAGCATCGTACAATGAATCCTATTCCCACAAACAGCAAGATCTAGACAACTTTTAGACATAGGCTGTCCCAGATTCTGAGCAATGAGAGGATCCAACAACCCACACTACAATTTGACTGTATTAATAGCTTTAATCCACTCTTATTAATATCCAGACATGTAACCAGACAAAACACATGACTAAAATGGCTATAAGAATAAGCTGAAAGCTAATTTTTAGGTTTCAGTTTTGGCAAGATCTGTAAGTCAAAACCAAGACCAAATTTTCTTTAAAAATTGCAGATGCTGGGAATCTGAACTAAAAAGAGAAATTGCTAGACATACTGAACACATCAGACCACATCTTCAGAGTGACACAAAGACAGATGAAATATCGTTAATCCGAAACATTAATGGTGCTTTTGTTTCCACGGATGCTGCTTGACCTCCTGAGTATTTCCAGCACTTTTGACCTTTACTCTCCACTTGTTTGGATAAGTGTTATCCCTAAAGCTCTCAAGAAGATCAATCCCATCCAGAACAGAGCAATCTGCTTGACTGGCATCTCATTCACTACTGTTGCATTGTATTCCATCCACACAATGTGAGGTAGTTACATCATCCTGATTATCAATTCGGGTTCCTTTCTAGCTGTTGATGATTATTCCTACATTTCCTTACCTAATAATCCTGTCGGAGTACCTACAGTGGCATTGTAGTAACTCATCCCCATCTTCTCACCCAGGGAATAGATGATAGTGATACTCGCATGCCATAAAGGTAAAAAATCGAATCAACAGTGGCCACATTGGACAGAAACCGAGAAGACAACATGCAGATGAAAATAATAGGAGAATGTGTTGATGGGGTAAGGCGGCAGCATAACTTTGGAGGCGTGGTAATACAATGATTAGCATAAAGCTATTACAGCACCAACAACCTGGGCCCAATACCCACCATTCTCTGCTAGTAGTTTGTATGTGCTCCACATGACCATGTGGGTTTCCTCCAGATACTCCAGTTTCTGCCCCATTCTAAAGATGTTCGGGTTGGGAGGTTAATTGGTCACATGGATGTAATTGGGTGGTGCAAACTCACTGAGCCGGTGCAGCCTGTTACCATGCTGTCTCTCTAAATAAATAAAATATCAGCTCAGACCACTTGAGTCCAGTGGCCTCCTGCTGATAATCAACGTTCAAAATAAGTTTATTATCAAATTACATACATGCCACCATATAGAACGCCGAGATTTGTTTTCTTGCAGGCATACTCAAAAAATCAATAGCCATAATAGAGTCAATGAAAGACCATATCCAAACAGTGTGCAAAAGACAACAAACTGTCCAAATACAAAAAAAAAGGAATAATAAGAAATAAATAAGCAATAAATATTGAGAACACGAGATGAAGAGTTCTTGAAAGTGAGTCCATATTTTGTGGGAACAGTTCAGTGATGGGGCAAATGAAGTTGAGTGAACTTATACACTCTGGTTCAAAAGCCTGATGTATGAGGGTTAATTGTTCTATCAGTTCTGAGAAACGTTCTGAAGGATGAAAAAAAACATACCTTGTTCTTTGCTGTATGTCATCATTAGGCAGAACTTTTTTGACAGACCACAGATAGCTCTGGTGGGCAATGCAAGCAGTGATCCAAACTGCTCTCCATGGAATTGACTGAAGCAAATTACAGGATCTGGTGCACTGGGAGAACCCACGTACTCACCCCATTTCAGACCTTTAATCCATGACAAGGGACTCTGATTATATGATATTAAAGAAAAAAAAACAATCATTGCAACTCCAAAATATTTTTGACCAAGCAGAATTTTTACACATAACTAGAAGGTGCAAAGTAATTACCAGACTCACAAACTGATTTCATTGATGATTAAATAGACAACTAAAATTTCACAAGCTTTGAAAGAAAGATAATCTCAGGTTCAAAGCATTCATGATCTTTGATAATATACTGATTTACAGTCCAAGATTCTACACTATTGTGAATAAATTTAAATAACTAATTCAAAAAATCAATGAAGTAACTCCATTAAGTGACACTTTTAAGAATTAAACACCAATTGAAGATGTCTTATTTTTACAAATCAACTGTAATTCTGATAAGTCACCCAAAATTATTTGTGAATACACAAAGAACATTCAATATTGATAGACAAGATAAACAGTGGCCATCAGGCCCTCTTCAAAGAGATTCTAAACTGGCTGGGAAATTAACTTCCTCTAAACTTGTAAATTGCTGAACCATTTATACCAGATATACTGTATAAATACCGGATAGATGACTTCTTTGGTATGCTCTCTGCTCTCTCTGAAAGCAAACTGCACAAGGAGACCCATAGCTGCAGGCAGCTCCCCCTCCATTGACAGTCTTGGGCCGTGTTTGCTCGGATGAGTGGCTGTGAAGAGCTGCCGTGGTGTCTGACCGTAGGTTTTGATCATAGTCTCCAGGGCTCGTCTTTGCACAGGATCTTCAACAGCAGAAACATCCATGCCAAAATAAGTCTATCAACAAAATATGGAGCAAGTTTATTATAAAACTGATTTAAAATGTTTCCTTTTTCTCAATTAGACAAACAAAGGGACCATTTGGCCCAGTGTATCTATGCCACCCATCAGTACCCTGCCTACTTCCCTGCAATGTATTCTCTCAATATACTCATTAACATCTCCCTGATTTTGCCCACTGAGGGACAATTTATGGAAGCCAATGAACACAACAACCAGAGTGTCTTTGGAATGTCTGAGGAAACAGCATCATAGAAAATCATGGTCCTGGGAGAACTCCACACTCAGAAAGCTTGGGATCAGGATCGGACCTGGATTACTAGAACTGCTAGACAACTGCACTACCCACAGTGCCACTGGGTGGCATTTTGCATTAAGATATTTGTCCCTCAGTCTATCGATATATTGGTTTACTATTGTCACATGCACTGAGTTGCAATGAAAACCTTGTTTTGCATGCTGCCTACTTCACTACAACAGTGTACTCATCTGGTACAAGTTAAAACAATACCAGAATGCAGGGAAATGTGCAACAGAGAAAGTGCTGTGCAGGTAGATAAAAGGTGCAAGATCATAACGAGGTAGATTACAAGGTCATGTCCATTTTATTATACCAGGAGACAGTTCAATAGTCTTAAGACAGCATAATGGAAGCTGTCCTTGAGCATGGTGTTATGTGCTTTTGTATCTTTTGCCCCATTAAGTGAAGAGGAGAAAAAACAGCTTTAAAATGTAATGAATCAGAATTTAAATGGAAATGCCACTGAGAGGCAAACAACAAAAATAAACATTCATGGCTAATACAACATAAAATCCTTCAAGGGTTCTTTTGATCATGGCATGCCTTGGGAAGATTCAGTATTTTTCCTAAGGTGTTGAACATTCAGAGCTACTAGTCACCTTCAATTATGAATAGAAACTGGATAGAAATAACCAAATAAATATTGCAAAACCTGACCCTATCCAAAGAAAATCCCACACAGAAAATCAATACAAAGTATTTTTAGAACACCTCTTCTAAAGGAGGTCTTTGAAACAAATTTTTGTTCTTGCATTGAGGACCAAAAAGTTAAGGAATTGCTTGGAGGCAGCAGGGGAAGAGCAAAGAAATAGACCACAGTAGAGGTTCCAAACCTTCTTTATGCCATGGACCTTTACCATTAACTGAGGGGTCCATGGGCCCCTGCTATAAAGAGAAATTTTTAAAAATCAAAGTAAGTTTCTTTCTTTCCACGGAGAGCTCTCCTTCAACAGTTGGATTTAATTAATCTTCCTCAATAGTACCAAATATATAAAACTATTGTTTTAAGGCAATAAAGAGATCACACAAGTTTTTAACATCAGCCAAGATGTCACCCATAAATTAAGGTGCCACACAATTGCTTAAATGACAGTAAAATCAAATTATGAACTCTACTCCATTTTGTTCTGAAGCAAACAGCACAACAGACCATTTCATCAATTTGGCTTGAACTGGCATTTCATAAAAGATATCCAATTAATTCAATTTCTTCTCACCACCTCTTTATTACCACATGCTTTTCAGTACAAATAAAACTATTCATTTTTAAAAACTGAAAGCTATGAATACAAATAAGCTCTTGAACCTTGTGCGCAATTATCCCTAATGATCCTAGTAATTCTACGGTAATTGTATTTTTGAGAGCTTGGTTGGAATAACAGAGAACACAGTGATTATACTTCCCTGAGCAGGGGATGATGGCGTCTCCCCATCTTCCCCAACCAAACACACATTTTCAATGAATCATTTCTATTTTATATGGTTTTTTTTTAAAAACTCAGATAAGTGATCTTTAGTGCCATGCTCCACAAAACATACACCACAGAATATCTGCACAGTAAAATTGCTAGGTCATGGAGAGAATTACTCACAGGAAGATTTGTCCACTTTGCACCTAATAGCTGAATATGAGAACTGAGCGAGATGGAGACTTACCGCAGGGTGAAAGACATTGATAGCATAAACCGCAGCTCTCCCCTTTTGCTTGTTCCCAAACACCAGGTCAATCCAATTGCAAATAGTTTGTGAAACATGATCTGACTCCAAGGCTTGGCGGTGAATCAGGATGAAGAGCCTGGGATCATTGCGAGCCCAAGGAGGAAGATTTACATGATTCACTCTGTCTCCATTCTGCCGCATTCCAAAGTCAAAGCCTATAAGCAGAAATGTTTCAAGTTTATACTGGCATAAGGAATTAATTCTATTTCTTGATCACTGTTAAAACACAAACTGGGTAACTACTTACCTTTGACACAAAATCTTGTATTCATATTGCAACTTTACCATCAGAAAATTTTCAAAACAATTCAGAATGTAATTAAACATTTGACATGAGCAGAAAGACATGAGGATAAACAAGTTGAAGAACCTGGTTTAATGTCCACCTTAAAAGGAGAAGGAAGTGGATGTCTTAAGACAGAATTTAGGAATGAAGGGCTTAGGTTGCTTGTAAGCTCATTAGACTTATGGACAGAATTAACTTTTGCTTTATTACATATATTAAGCATCCTGCACTGCAGCTAATCTAAGGTGATAAATTTATGATACAGGATAGAAGCTGATTATATCTTAGATTTATTGCATGATTAAGAAACTCAAAAGCGAGAGCTTAGTTGGAATAATGGAGAAGCAGGAGCAAGCAGGTAAGACAACAACAACCTAAACAATTCACAAAAAAGACGAAGGCACCAGTGCCAACAGACACTCACTGTAAAGTGACATTACATCTGTATGGCTGAGTTAAATCCCAGGCAGAAAAATTGAATTGACTTTTATTACTTACATCCTTCATATACATGAGGAGTAGAAATCGTTACGTTACACCTCTGTCTAAATGTGCAATGTACAACTTATAGTAATTTGCAATAAATAGTAAGTACAACAGGACAGTCAATACAACATAGGAATACAATTGCATCAGCATGAATTAATCAGTCTGTTGGTCCTGGCTTTTATGCTGTGGTACCATTTCCCAGATGGGAGCAGCTGGAACAGTTTGTGGTTGGGGTGACTCGGGTCCCCAATGATTCTGCAGGCACTTTTTACACACCTGTCTTTGTAAACGTCCTGAATAGTGGGAAGTTCACATCTACAGATGCGCTGGGCTGTCCGCAACACTCTCTGCAGAGTCCTGCGATTGAGGGAGGTACAGTTCCCATAGCAGGCAGTGATGCAACCAGTCAGGATGCTCTCTTTTGTGCCCCTGCAGAAAGTTCTTGGGATTTGGGGGGCGGCCCATACCAAACTTCTTCAACCACCTGAGGTGAAAGAGGTGCTGTTGTGCTTTTTTCACCACACAGCCGGTATGTACAGACCATGTGAGTTTCTTGGTGATGTGCATGCCGTGGAACTTAAAGCTGTTCACCCTCTCAAGCCCAGATCCATTGATATCAATTGGGGTTAGCCCAACTCCATTCCTCCTGTAGTCCACAACGAGTTCCACTGTTTTTACGACATTGAGGGAGAGGCTGTTTTCTTGACACCGCTCAATAATGGTAATGACTTCTTCTCTGTAGGCTGCCTCATTATTATTTGAGATTAAGCCAATCAAAGTAGTATCATCAACAAATTTCATTAGTAGATTGGACCTGTGAGTGGTGACACAGTCATAGGTATACAGAGAGTAAAGGAGGGGGCTTAGGATAATGCCCTGAGGGGTACCTGTGTTGAGGGTCAGAAGTAAAGGAACCCACTCTTACCACCTGCTGACAATCCGACAGGAAGTCCACGACCCAGCTACACAAGGCAGGGTGAAGGCCGAGGTCTGTGAGCATTTTGTCGAGCCTGGAGGGAATTATGGCATTGAATGCTGAACTGTAGTCCAAGAACAGCATTCTCACATAAGCATCCTTCTTCTCCAGATGCGTAAGGACTGTGTGTAGAGCTGTGGCTATTGTGTCATCTGTCGATTGGTTGTGTCGGTAGGTGAGCTGTGGGGGGGGGGGGGGGGGGTCCTAGTGTGGGTTGATCTATGCTGCCGATGTAGTCCTTCACCAACCTCGCAAAGTATTTGCTTATTATTGAGGAGAGTGCGACAGGATAGCAGTTGTCCAGACATGTTTCATTGGTCCTTTTAGGTACAGGAACAATGGTGGATGTTTTTAAGCAGGAGGGCACTCTACACTAGGCGAGGGAGAAATTAAAAAAGTCTGTAAACACACCTGCCAGTTGTGCCACGCACATTGAGTACCTGCCCTGGAATGCTGTCTGGTCCTGAAGCCTTGTGCTTGTCCACTCGTTGGAAATTCCTGCGTACTTCAGCCTCAGAGATGAACAAGGTGCAGGTTGCTTTGGCGGCTCTCCTCAGGGGCTCCGTGTTGGTGACAGCAAATTGAGAGTACAAAAGATTTGGCTCATCTGGGAGAGAGGCAGCGATGTTAGAAACACCACTGCGTTTAGCTTTGAAGACTGCAATAGTGTGCAGACCTTGCCATAAGCTGTGGGAGGTTGTTGGTGGGCAGCTGTGTCTGGATCTTGTCCCTGTATTGTTGTTTTGCTGCCTTGATGACTTTACACAGATTGTAGCTGCATTTCTTGAGTTCCTGTTGGTCACCAGCAATGTAAGCTCTGTGTTGTGTGATAAGTGCTTCTCGTATGGAACTGTTGATCCAGGGTTTCTGGTTTGGATAGACGCTGACAACATCCTTGATGCACTTCTGGATGAAATTCGTGACCCCTTCCGTGAACTCAGAGACATCCTCATCATGAAGGACATTCCAGTTGACGTTATCAAAGCAATCCTGTAGCATGGAGGTCGATTGGTTGGACCTACAGTGGACTGTTTTAACCATGGCCACCTCTTGTTTCAGCGTCTCCCTGTACCTGGGCAGCAGCAAGATGTAGGAGTGATCTGAATTTCCAAACGGCAGGCAGAGGAGCACTTTGTAAGCACCGTGAAATGGAGAGTAGCAGTGGTCAAGTGTGCTATCTCCCCTTGTGCTTATCTGGATGTGTTACAAAACTTTGGAGAGACTTTAGACAATGACTCTCTATCAATGACACTCTTCAGTGATGATGAAGGCAGCCTCTGGAGGTGCAGTCTCCAGCATGCTGATGGTTTCCTACAGTTCCTTTTGAGCCAGGTCAGTATCAACCTGTGGCAGAATATACACAGCTGTGATAGTAACAGCGGTGAACTCCCTAGGCAGCCAGAAGGGTCTGCACAGCAGCACCAGGTACTCTAAATCCAGGAAACAAAAGGCTATGAGGGCCTTATGTTCAGTACCACACCTCCTTTGACCTGTCTGCCCAGAACAGGGAGAAACCAGAGGGCTCAATGCCATGATCCGGTATCTTCTCCGTCAGCCAGGTCTCCATGAAGCACAAAAATTACATTCCTTTGTTTCCCACTGAAAGAAGATTCTGGCTCTCAGTTCACACAGCTTATTGTCCAGGACTGAACATTAGCCAGGAGTGTGCTAGGGTGCGGAGGCCAATCAGCACACCATCTCAACCTCAACAGGAAGATGGCCCTTCACCTCGCCTCTGGTGCCACTTCCGAAGTACTGGTCTGGGTACAGATCACTGGAACTGGACAGAAGATAAGTTTAGCATGAACTAAATGGGCTGAAGAGCTTGTTTCTGTACTGTAGTGCTCTATAACTCTCTCTTAAGGGAAACAGTACGCAAACATCCTTGTACTTTGGATTTAAAACACAAGCCAAGTTCACATTTTAATTTACAATGTCAAAATTTGGAGTCATGCCAGTGTAAATACAAAGGGGAAGGCACAGCTTGACAGGAGTTGATAAATGAGGAAATGAGGCACCAGGCTTCACCTACAATAGGAGTGGGTAAAATTAATATCATCTCATTTTGTTAAATACTGCTAAAGGACATGGATTGACCTTACACTTGCTAACAATAGCTAGTAGGCAATAATTATGATCAGCACAGTAGTGTAGCAGTTAGCGTAAAACGTTTACAGCACCCAGTCAGTGATTGGGGTTCAATTCCCGCCTCTGTCTGTACAGAATTTGTACATTCTCCCCCTGGCCACACAGGTTTCTTCCGGGTGCTCCAGTCTCCTTCCACATTCCAAAGGCTTATGGATAAGTTGTGGACATGCTAGGTTGCCACTAGACACTTGCGGGCTGCCCCAGCACATCCTTGAACTGTGTTAGTCATTGATGCAAATAATGCACTCCAGTATATGTTTTGATATACATGTGACAAATAAAGCTGATCTTTATCACCCATGTTGGTTAATAGTAACTACTGTTAACTGTTAACTAGGCATGGATAAACAGCTGCATTGTGTGGGATGAAGAGGTTTCCAGAGGGGGCAGTACAGGGAGGAGCAAGGAGGTGAAAGTATTTGAGAACAAAGATGAGGATTTTAGAATTGATATATTGCAAATCCGGAGCTTAGGGGAGGTGGGTCACAGAGAGGGGAGTTTCAATACAGGCAGCAAACACTTAACTAACTCAGATTATGTAAGAGTGATGCACTTTCTATCTTATTTTCAGATTCTCAATCCTGCACTTAAGCTTTATTGAGCTATGCTTTTTCTTCAAAGTATCAATTACAACACACCATTATTATGAGAACACATTTAAAAAGTGCATTGTCATATTTTCCCCCTAATGTTTTACTGATCAGTGCACTTTCTGTATTATTTTGATTCGTAGGCAGTGAGGGTCTATTTGAATGTCAAAAAGAAAGGAAGTAATTTTAACATTAATGTGATTAAGAATGATAATGCATTTTCTTTCACATATGGCATAAACAGTAAACAGACTGAAATATTTATTTATAGTGCCCACCTTCTCTATTGACCAAAAACTCTGGAAGGTAAAAGAATTCTGGAATGAGCTCCTTCACATCAGTCATTGATTCATAAGAGGATAGGCGCCAGGTAGTATTCATAGAGTGAAATGTTCGATCTGGGATATCGAAACTTTGATCTAGGCACAGGGAATAGAATTCACAGTTAAATTCACAACAGAGACATTTCTATCAATGGATCCTGGGGGCTAGGCAATAAGTATTCAGAATCAGGTTTGTTATCAATGACATACATTATGAAAGTCATTCCATGGATGCAGTATTCCTCCTGCACAATACATCAGAACCATGCAACACTGGAGACAATACTGTCCAACTTGTCAATGGTATCTCTAAAAAACTAATTCGTTTTTATTAATTAGTCCCATGGTTTTACTAATTAGTGTAAATGCTTCACTTTCTGCAAGTTAATATTAAGCTTGCTTCCATCATCCTTTAGAATCAGTATACTCCATACAATAACCATTTGCTGCTTCATGCCACAGGCTTAATGTCAACCAGCTACAGTCAAAGTAATGTGCAAATAAGAGATAACAAGAGATTCTGCAGATGCTGGAAATCTAGAAATACACAACATACACAAAAAGCTGGAAGAACGCAGCAGGTCAGGCAGCATCCATGGAGGAGAAAAAAATAGTCAATGTTTTGGGCAGAGACTTTTCAGAGACTTGATTGACTGTTTATTCCCCTGCATAGACGCTACCTGACTGGCTAAGTTCCTCCAGCATTTTGTTTGTGCACATATCCTGTTAAAGTTACACCATTTAGTTAGTGTCACCTCTTCTTGTTGTTTTCCAAATATAAATTAACAAATTCTAGCAAAGGTATCCTTTGGAGAGCCAATATTAACCTTGTACGACGAAGGGCTTTATCAAAATTGATTTGTTTTTTTAACAAATGGATGGAATGGAACATATTTGGAGACCAGCTTTCACACATAGGTCAGTGAAAACCAATAGCATTTAACACTCGTTTTGATTGGTGTTAATGTCTGTAATATACACAAGTTATTTAAAATGGGAATAAACAAACACACCTGTGATCCTCCATCTGGCAATCTGGCAACAACATCACTGGACAAATGATTTGTAAGTTCCTTCTTTCTGTACTTCAGCTTGTCAGAATAGTTTGCTTTGTAGATTTACTAGGAGACAGACTAACTTCTGAAATTACCATGGTAACTGCTATCCTCCATAAAAATTAAAAGTCTAATCCTCCTGCACTGAACCATGTGGATAATTTCATTCACCACAACCTTGAATTGAAACCTCAACCAACAAAGTCACTTTCAATGACTCTACAACTCATGTACTCAGCATTATTTATTTTTTATTTGCGCATTTTGTCTTCTTTTGCACAATGGCTGTTTGTCAGTCTTTGTTTACGTATAGTTTTTCAAAACCTATTGAATTTCTTTTTTTACTGTGAATGCCTGCAATAAAATGAATCTCAGGTTAGCATATAGTGACATATATGCACTTTGATAATAAATTTACAACTTACTTTGACTTTTATAAGAATTTTCACATAATGTTTCCAAAGTTACATGGTTTTGATAAACCCAGTAAACGCGGTGGAGGGGGGATAGTTGATGAGGAGCTGTAGTGATAGACTCAAAGATTCTGCAGACATATTCTGATGAAACCTATTAATAATATCCTACAAAATACTTTGCCTGAATTTCTTTCCAAAGTCAAAGTAAATTTATCAGAGTACATACATATTACCATATACTACAACGAAATTCATTTTTTGCAAGCAAGCATTTACAGAAAAGTAGAGAAATGCAATAGAAATTTATGAAAAACTATACAGAAGCAAAGACTAACAATCAATATGCAAAAGAAGACAAATTGTGCAAATAAAAAAACAGAAACCATGAATTGTAGAGTCCTAGAAAACAGGTAGTAGAATCAGTTCAGAGTTGCAATAAGTGAAGTTATCAATGCTGGTTCAGGAGCTTGATGTCACAGATTAATTTTGTATGTTGGCACAAAAGATTAATTCAACAGATCTTACCCTGATAAGCCAGAAACATCTTGGTGAATGGTGGCATCCTGACTAAGAAGTGCAGGACTGTTCCACTGTTTGAATAATGAGACCCATAGTGATATGGCTGGACAGGTGGCATTGGATCATCTTCTTGAGCCCCTTTGCAATATTCCTCCTCCAGGTACTAACAAGAAATAACAATCACATTTGCTTAACTCAGCATCTTAATACATCACAACTAAGTCAAATGGCAAATACACAGTGACAAACCTAGTACAGAAACCCAGAAACTAAAGAGTTATAAAGCACAACAGCACAAAACAGACCCTCTGGCCCATCTAGACCATTTTGAAATGTTATTCTGACTGGTCCTGGAACATTATATCTTTCCCATTCATGTACTTATCCAAACTGCTTTTAAATGTTGCAATCACATCTGTATCCACAATTTCCACTTGCAGCTCATTCCTTCCTCACACCTCCCTCTCAGTGAAGAAATACCCTCTTATGTAAATAAATACATAATGCAAAAGAGGAATAGTGAGATAGTGTTTGTGGGTTCCTGGACCACACTTGCACTACCCTCTTAGAAGAAATTTCCTCTCAGGTTCCTCTTAAATGTTTCACCTTTCAACCTTAATCCGAGACCTCTAGTTCTAGTCACACCTAACTTCAGTGGAAAAAGCCTGCTTATATTTAGCCTATGTGCACCCCTCATAATTTTGTACTACTCTATGAAATGTCAGAATCAGGTTTATGATCACCAGCATGTACGTGAAATTTGTTAACTTAGCAGCAGCAGTTCAATGCAATACATAATATAGAAGAGAAATAAATAAATACATACATACATGTCAGTTTATGTGTATCGAATAGATTAAAGATTGTGCAAAAAACAGAACTGATATATATTTTAAAAGTGAGGGAGTGTTCACGGGTTCAATGGAATTGGATGGCAGTGGGGAAGAAGCTGCTCCTGAATTGCAGTGTGTGACTTCAGGCTTCTGTACCTCCCACCTGTATTGAGAAATATACCTGACATAATCACTATATATATACCTGAAATATAACCACTATGTACTAGCTATTTACTACACTATGTAATCACTCCTATGTACTGAATATTATTATGTATTATTTTACTAGACACATTTTGCTATGTATTGTTTTACTAGATACCTTGTATTCTCTTAGCTACATACTGTGGCAGTTAAAGAACACCTGTTTAGTTAGCAGCACTAATTAGTGGAAATGTACTCCATGTATTATACTCAGCCTTTGTTTATTAAGAGATAATGGTGGCGGACAGGATGGTGTGAGCAGAAGATGTAATGTGAGGGAGGTTAAGGAGGCTGACTGAGAAACAACTGTGGCCAGGAATGAGGCCCAAGATGTGAACTGGAAAGAAATACTTGTGGCGCACCGAGAGCTAGGCAAGAGCGATTGATTAGTTAATGTATAGATGATATGCAACTAAAAGTTGATTGGGTATGCTGATAAAACCGAAATGTAACTGAGATAAGAAATTACTAAAAAGAATGCTGTACACCGGAGCTCGGTGGGTTTTCGGTGACAAGTTCATTGATTGCCTCAGCCTTTGTTTGCAAATAAAGGTTTAAACTTCTCGAAGAATTGTCTGCGTCTCCTGGTCATTTCAAGTAACCATGACACCTGATGGTAACAGTGAGAAAAGGGCATGTCCTGGGTGTTGAAGGTCCTTAATAATGGACGCTGCCATTCTGAGAGAACACTTCTTAAAGATGTCCTTGGGTACTTTGTAGGCTAGTACCCAAGATGGAGTTGACAAAATTTCCGATTCTGCAGCTTCTTTCAGTCCTGTGCAGTAGCCCCCCACCCCCCCCATACCAGACAGTGATGCATCCTGTCAGAATGCTCTCCACAGTACATCTATAGAAGTTTTTGAGTTTTTTATTGACATACCAAATCTCTTCAAACTCCTAATGAAGTATGGTCACTGTCTTGCCTTCTTGATAGCTGCATCAATATGTTGCACCCAGGAACTTAAAGCTGCTCACTCTCTGCACTAATGATCCCTCTATGACGATTGGTATGTGTTCCTTCGTCTTACCCTTCCTGAAGTCCACAATCAGCTCTTGCACCTTACTGACACTAAGTGCTAGGTTGTTGCTATGACACCATTCCACTAGTTGGTATATCTCACTCCTTTACGCTCTCTCATCTCCATCTGAGGTTCTACCAACATTCGTTGTATCATTAGCAAATTTATAGCATTTGAGCTATGCCTAGCCACACAGTCGTGTATATGGAGAATAAAGCAGTGGGCTAAGCACACACCCCTGAAGTACACCAGTGTTGAGCTTCAGCAAGGAGGATATGTTATCACCAATCCACACAGATTGAGATCTTCTGGTTAGGAAGTCGAGGATCCAATTACAGAGGGAGGTACAGAGGCCCAGGTTCTGTAATTTATTAGTCAGGATTGTGGGAATGATGGTGTTAAATGCTGAGCTGTAGTCAATGAACAGCATCCTGACAAAGGTGTTTGTATTATCCAGGTGGTCTAAGGCCGAGTGAAGAGCCATTGAGATTGTATCTGCCATTGACCTATTGTGGCAATAAGCTAATTGCAATGGGGGGGGGGGGGGGTTGATCCAGGTCCTTGCTGAAGCAGGAGTTCAGTCTAGTCATGACCAACCTCTCAAAGCATTTCATCACTGTAGATGTGAGTGCTACCAGGCGATAGTCATTACGGCAGCTCACATTATTCTTCTTAGGTAGTGGTTATGATTGTTGCCTTTTTGATGCAGTGAGAGGTTGAAAATGTCCTTGAATACTTCTGCCAGTTGGTTGGCACAAGTTTTCAGAGCCTCACCAGTTACTCCATCAGGTCCTTCCACCTTCTTTAAAAGCAGCCTAACACTGGCCTCTGAGACAGAGATCACAGGGATCTTCACAGCTGTAACTATATCCTCCCTTTCAAAGCAGGCATAGAAGATGTTGAGTTCATCTGATAGTGAAGCATCGCTGCCATTCATGCTATTGGGTTTCACTTTGTAGGAATTATGTCTTGCACACCCTGCCAGAGTTGTCGTACATCTAATGTTACCTCCAATCTTGTTCGAAATTGTCTCTTTGCCTTTGAAATAGCCCTCCGCAAATCAAACCTGATTTTCTGGTACAGACTTGGGTCAGCAGCCTTGAATACCACAGATCTAATCTTCAGCAGCCGACATACCTCCTGGTTCATCCACAGTTTTGGTTTGGGAATATACAGCAAATCTTCATAGGCACATACTCGTCCACACCGGTTTTAATGAAGTCAGTAACAATGCCAGAACATTTATCCAGATTGGAAGATGAATCCTTGAATACAGTCCCATCCACCAATTCAAAGCAGTCCTGTAGGCACTCCTGTGCTTCCCTTGTCCATATCTTCTTGGTCCTCTCTACTGGTGCTGCAGTCTTCAGTCTCTGCCTATACTAAGGGGGTAGAAGTACAGCCAGGCGATCAGACTTTCCAAAGTGAAGGCATGGAATAGCATGGTAGGCATTCTTGATGGTGACGTAATGATGGCTCAGTGTGTTGTTTCCTCTAGTATTGCAAGTGATCTATTGATGTTAATTGTTTAATGATTTTTTTCGGACTGGTCTGGTTAAAATCCCTCAAAACAACGGTGAAAATGTTAGGGTGCACTGTTTTGTGAATGTTCATCCTATTGCTTAGAATCATTGAAAGCCTGATTGACATTCCCCTCATTCTCCTTCGAATTTGGTAAGAATTTAGTAAGTATTTCAGTCTTAGTATATGAAATACTAGACAGGGTGTAACCTGATACTGGTGTTTGGTCTACTGTCTCTATCTATCAAGAGACCTTTTTTTCAAAATTGGATGTGGTGTTGAGAGTATATTATGAGCTGCCAGCAGTTTCTCAAGAAGAAAAGAAATCCAACCAGAATTCCAAACAAGCTGAAAAGAAAGTACCTTTTTTTAAAAAAAGTATAGCTCTATGTTGATCCACTGTTGAGAGGATCCTCTCTCTATTGGTGACATTTACCAGGAGCATGTATTCGAAGGACCAGAAGCATTGTTAAGGATCCCTTCCATCTTCCAATAATCCCTTGAGGATCATTCCACAATTTCTTTGGCCCACTACCGTTATGAAGGAAGTATAGGAGCATTAGGACTAGAACTAGTAACAGACTGGGTAACAGTTTGCTCCCTCAGGCTGTGTGACTAATGAATCCCTGCCACTACTACGGTTTCGTCACTAGGAGAGCAAGTTGTTTACTGTATCATTTACTTGCGTTGCGCACTACATGCATTTTGACTTATATTTTATTAACTTATTGTGGACATTTTTTATGTGCTGTATGTGACATAACTTTTCTGGGTGCACCATGGTCCAGAGGAATGTGATTTTGTTTGGTCACATATATGTACAGTCAGATGACAATAAACTTGAAATCGATGCGGAGACAGAAGGAATGTTCATTAAACCTGCTGACTATTTCTGTGCTGTATTTACAAGGTACCCTTCTTTAATCCCCCACTTAGCTTAATTTAGCTTAATTTAATCCACAATAGACCGGTAATTTTGAAAATGCCGGTTTCGTGTAAAAACGATAGGCGTCCACACTACGCATTTTTAAAAATATCTCTGTCCACATTGAAATGGATATTTCGGCGAATCTCCTCCTGCTGCACATGCGCGGGACACATCTACAGAAAACAAGAGACATATTTGGTGTCGGACCTCACTGTGAAAGATAGTGCATGTTTGTTCAGTTACAGACTAGAAAAACTTAAACGACGGGCAGCTGTTGGCTCTTGCGCAGGAGGACTTAAAAGTAAAAAAAATACTAGAGTGTATGGAGGCAACTGACAGGGAGTTCATGGACAGTATGACCCGGCTGACGATGAACATTGAAAAACTGACCAACTCTGTTGCATTAATAAAGCACCTTGTTAAATGTATAAAACATGTCTGCATCAGTATTATCTTGTATTTCCATACAATGTTACATTATGCTGTTACACATCTATTGTCAGAGAAGTACTTGCATAAATAGGTAAACTACCTTCATACAAGCAAGGACAGAAAACAGAGTAAAGTGAGTATACTTATTCAGTAAGTTATGGGTCCAAGTATTTGGTGAGTACATTTCTAACCCTCTGGCTTCAGTCTCATTGCTGTCTGTTCTGAAATTGTTAGGTTGCTTTCAAAAAAACAATGAAATGGCACCATGGCATCTGATCGCGTTTTCAGATTTCTCTGGTTACCCCGTCCACACTGATCTGCCCAAGTGGCATTTTCAAAATTACACACCCTGGAGAGTGTTTCTGAAAAGCTCCATTTTCGGGGGATGAAAACACCGTTTTAGTTTGGACAGAGGGTAAAAACAATGAGAAAAAGCTTCGGTTACGGATTTATCCGGTGTAGTGTGGACGTAACCTTAGTTATGCACTAATTCAGCTGACCAGTTCCCTCCTTCCTATCCTCTCACAAAAGTTGCAGCTCATAGTAATTACTATCAACAGCATATTTGTACATCGTTAAAAATTCCTTCGTTGTAGTCCTTTGCCAACTTTCTCTGGCTACATCCACACTACGCCGGATAAATCTGTAACTGAAGCTTTTTCTCTTCGTTCTTACTTTCCGTCCACACTAAAACTGTGTTTTCATTCCCCAAAACCGGAACTTTTCAGAAACACTTTCCAGGCTGGGTATTTTTGAAAATGCTGCTCGGGCAGATCAGTGTGGACGGGTAACCGGAGACTTCTGAAAACGCTGTCAGACAGCAGCACGCTATTTCATTGTTTTCTTGAATGCAACCTAACGATTTCAGAACAGATGGCAACGAGACTGAAGCCAGAAGAGTTAGAAATGTACTCACCAAATACTTTGACCCATAACTTACTGAATAAATAAGTATACTGTACTCACTTTGCCCTATTTTCTATCCTTGCTCGTATGAAGGTGGTTTACCTATTTATGCAAGTACTTCTCTGACAATAGCTGTGTAACAGCCTAATGTAACATTGTATGGAAATACAAGATAAACTGATGCAGACATGTTTTATACATTTAACAAGGTGCTTTATTAATGCAACAGAGTTAGTCAGTTTTTCAATGTTTGTCATCAACGGGTCAATCTGTTCGTGTACTCCCTGTTGGTTGCCGCCATACGCTCCAGTACTTGTTTTTTTTAGTTTTAAGTTCTCCTGCGCAAGAGCCAACAGCTGTCCATCGTTTTAAGTTTTTCTAGTTTGTAACTACACAAACACACATTTTTACGGCGAGATTCGACACCAAACATGTGGCTTGTTTTCGGTAGATGTGTCCTGCGCATGCGCAGGAGGAGATTTGCCGAAATCTCCGTTTCAGTGTGGATAGAGATATTTTCAAAAACGCATAGTGTGGACGCCTATCATTTTTACGTGAAAACGGTGTTTTCAAAACTATCCAGTCTAGTGTGATGTAGCCTTTGATAATGCAAGATTCATCAGGTATTCCCCCATTTGGAGGTACTTAACTTCTAGTCCCAGATCAGTAACAATCATTATGTTATAGATTCATGTATATTTTGACCCTGTCAAGCTTCACTTTGTGTTACATATTGAATGTAATGTGAGAATGCATTCTGGGTAATGACTTACAAGCAAAATAAACAGCTGTACATTTGTTCTTCACCTTTCTGTCTCTCATTTGTGTTATTCAGGGTCACCCAGCTTCCCTATACCACAAACATAACAACTGGCAACGAGGTGACAAGTCCTCATGCAATATTTACGTCGACAAGTCCTCATGCAATATTTATTGCTTTGTTCCCTATGGCAAAAAAAGTCCATGTGCAATGCAGGCAGTGTTATACTGTGTAATGTGCATGAGCGAAAAGAAGATGCCATGAGGAAACAGCCGCAGGGAGTGTGGTGAGTGAAGAATCCAAGAAGAGAGAACGAAAATGGGATGGTTAAATAAAAGAATAAGAAAGGGAGAGAGAGACATGGATGAAACTAGTTAACTTTTCTGGAATGTGACTGCGTTTGAAAATGGTGACATATTTGGATTCTGACATGACGAAATGTCAGAGCAATTCAGTTCATATGCTGAAAGATCTGAATATTTTCAACAGGCAAATCAAATTTCAGATGATACTTGTTTTCCAACTTTTCTGACTATGCTGGGTGCAAAAGCATTTAGTTTATTACACAGTATAGTGCAGCCTGCCAAAACTGGTGATAAGGACATAGTTAAAGTCTTAAAAGACCACTATGCACCTAAACCTTTGATTATTGCTTAGAGGTTTAGATTTCATAAACTGAATCAAGAGAAAGGGGAGTCTATTTCACAATTTATGCCTGTGCTGAAGCAACTGTCTGAACACTGATTTTGGGCAGTCGCTGACTGTCACATTACATGATACTCATAAGTCGTCTGCTTAGTGAGGCAATTCAAAAATGTTTGCTTGTAGAAGACAGACTAATATTACAGAAGGCAATTGAGATTCGTACATTGATAGATATGGCAGCTAAAGTAGTACAGCTATTAAGTGCATCTTCGTGTTACATATTGAATGTAATGTGAGAATGCATTCTGAGTAGATGACTTACAAGCAAAATAAACAGCTGCACATTTGTTCCTCACCTTTCTGTCTGCTGTGTGTGTTACTCAGGGTCACCCAGCTTCCCTATATCACAAACTTAACAACTAAGTCAGAAAGGAATGTTCAGGTGCCAAAAGCTTCCAAATGGCATCACCTTGGCTCCCACACTTTTTCAGCAAGCAGTGAACCAGATCCGAGCAAGTTGACAAGGATGCAAAGTTATTTGGTTGACTTACTCACTACTGGGAAAAATGAGTGTGAGAACCTACAAAACTTGGATGTTACACTATGAAGACTCAAGAAACATGGGCAAAAGATCCAAAAGGACAAGTGTGCATTCTTTCAACTTCCAACTGAATATTTGGGATTGCTAATTCATGGCTTCACAAGGCATCAAAGGTGAAGGTAACTGTGGAGGCTCCATCACCACAGAATGCAAATCACTTCAGATCTTTCTTAGGACTACTAACGTACTACAGTTTGCTTCTAACCTAGCTAGCATGCTGAAACCACTTCATGAGCTTTTAAATACATAAACACTGGCAGTGGATGGCGCATTGGCTATGAAAAGGCTTTTAAAAAGGCCAAAACAGCTTTGTCACAATCTGAAGCACTCACAAACGTCAACCCATCATTGTACATACATTTGGCCTGTTGCACATCACCGTATGGTGTGAAGGCAGTTATCTCACACATCATGCAGTCAGGTGAAGAGCATCCAATCACCTTCACAACAAAGATATTGAGGCGAAAGGCACTATATGCCCAGATTGAGTGGGAAACACTCACAATTGCCTTTGGAGTTAAGAAATTCCATCAATTCTTTTTTGGTCAATGATTTACACTACTGCTAGATCATCAGCCTTGAAGTCAACTTTTGGTCCACATGCAAGCATTCCTTCCCTGGCTGCTAGTCAAATGCAACGTTGGACTCTGCTACTATCTGCAAACCTATTTGAATACTGATGGACTATCCAGGCTTCCCTTAGCCAATACAGCTCCAGAGCCATTGCCAAAATATAGCTTTTACTTCAAGGAAGTATCTACTGTTCCGATAACCTCGGCGCAAGTCCGTAAGCACACACTTGCCCTATCTAAAGTGGTAGACATGGTAACTCACGAATGGAAAGCAGAGCCAAACAGAATTGAAGGCTTGAAGGAAGGAGCTCACAGTCCAAGCAGGATGTTTACTATGGGGCTACCATGTTGTCATTCCTCCAGCATTACGAAAGCAAGTGCTTGTTGAGCCAAATGCAGGACACTGCGGCGGAGTGCACATGAGAGAAATTGCATGCAGCTAGGACTGATGTAACCAATGAAGGGAAGCCCAAAGCATGCTCACATTGTCAGTACATGAGAAATATTTCTCAGCTTGCTCCTTTGCATCCAAGAGAATGGCCTGAAGACACGTGGCAGAACATTCACATAGACTTTGCAGAACTTGTAGAAGGCCACACGTTCTTGGTCGTAGCACGCAGCAAATGGTCTGCAATTGTCATCATGAAGAGCACTACATATGAAATATGCACTGTGGAGCTAGTTCCATCTTTAGGCATTTTGGGCTTCTTCAACAGCTTCTATATGACAATTGCCCACAACTCCTGTCCAAAGAGTTCAAGACATTTATGGAAGCTAACAGTATTGAGCACATCAAGTTAGCACCATATCAACCAGCCACTGACAGCCTTGCTGAACAAGTTATACAAACCATGAAACAAGCCCTTGGTGGGAAGTGGATCCCTTAACCAGCGTCTCAGCACTTTCTTGCCGATACACCACAACACGTCACGCCACCACCAAAACGGTTGCAGCCACTGCACTGATGAAAAGACAGCTTTGCAGCAGGCTTGACCTGCTTAGACCCACAAGCACAAAACAGACTGTACCAAGTGAACAGAAAACCCAAGCAGAGGGATATTCCAAAGCGAATAACAAAGCTTCACTGCAAGAGAGAGAGAGTACTTGCCCTGAACGACATCTTCGGAACAAAGTGGACACTGCAACGGTAGTGGCACAAACTGGGCCTGTGTTGTACATAGTGGGAACTAGTAACATCTGGAGAAGGCATGTTGATCAGCTGTTACCCTATCTGAAGCTAATGAAAACCAAAACAAGCTTACCAATCCAGATCCAGCTTGTAGAAATTGGACAGGATTCTGAGATAATGATGACAGAACCTCCATTAAGATCAAATGACACAGTTAGTGCTCCCCCATCACCTGTTCTTCCTGAGGTGCCCCCCTTCTGACAATACTGTGCTCAAACCAAGATCTATACATACACCACCAAGACATAAAATGTGTTTGGCCTCATTCCCAGGTTGTCGACACCTTCACAGAAACAGGCAGTTTCCAGACAGAGAGGATTTCTGGTTTAGTGACTAACCCTTAGCACATAGGGCAGGGTTACGTTTGGGAATAGAGTAAGTCTGCTCACTTTCCCCAGTTTTGTTTCTGATTGAATTTGATGATCACTCCATTGAATGTTGGTATCTCAGCAGCTGGTCTGTGCACAAAAAGGGGGAGAAGCCTTTAAAATAAGGGTGGAGGAATATGTTATTTTGCATATTTTGACCCATATGGGTTGCTGTCAAGCTTCCCTGTGAGTTACGTACTGAACAGAATGTGAGAAGGCATTCTGGGTAGATGACTTACAAACACAAAAGACAGCTGCACATTTGTTCCTCACCTCTCTGTCTCTTGTCTGTATTATTCATGGCCACCCGGCTTCCCAGTGCCACAAACATAACACATCATGTTTGTACCAAAATTCAGTGTACCCTGACTGTCATGTAAAACTGGTTTACAATGTTGATAGGGTGGTTAAGAAGATAGACGGTGCGTTCATTTTCATAAGTTGGAGAACTGTTTCAAAAGACGGGGTAATAGCTCTATAAAACTCTAGTTAGACCACACTTTGAATAGTGTGTTCAGTTTTGGTCACCTCATTGCAGCAAGGATATGAAAGCTTTAGAGATGATGCAGAGATTTACCAGGATACTGCCTAGATTAAGGAACATGCCTTATGAGGATAGATTGAATGAGCTTTTCACTTTGAAACAAAGAAGGTTGAGAAACATAAAAGATGATAAAAGGCACAGACGAAGTGGATAGCCAGAAACATTTTCTTTGGGCGGAAATGTCTATAACGAGAGGGCATAATTTTTACAGTGGTTGGAGGAAGGATAGGGAGGATGTCAGAGGTAATTTTTTTTTTAAACATGAAATGTGATGCCAAGGGTAGTGGTATAGGGAGATATATTAGGGACGATTAAGAAGACTCTTAGATAGGCTCATGAATGAAAGAAAAATGGGGGACTATGTGGAAGGGAGAGGTTGAATTGATTTTGGAGTAGGTTAAGGGCCTCTACTATGCTACACTGTTCTATACATTATGTTTAATTAATTTAAGATTCCACATTGGCTTCTATTTCAGTAGCCATCAGTATACCTGGCATGAAGACGACTTTGAAAACTATAGTGAATTATGCAACTTCTCAATCTTACAGTCTTGATTCACGTTCAACCTACAGTACTGACATATTTGCATTAATTCAGGAGGCCACCATTTCACTCACTGGATTCACGCTGGTTCTCCTTGAATCAATCCCCTCAGCCCCATTCCCAGTTTATTTTGCGACCCATCAACTTCTTATGATTCTTTTTGCCAATACCTAAAATCAGGGGTAATTTACAGCTACTACTTGATCTACCAACAAAGCTCTGAACTGAAGCACCTGGGCAGAGAACTACATGATAATCCCCACAGATATTACCCACTTTCAGGAATAAGCCTGTAACCCAAGATCTTGTGTCAAAGACAATTATGAAAGGAGACCCCAGCTTAAAATGGGGAAAAATATCCTACAGTTGAAAGATACAGTTTTCATGCTACAGTCCAGAAAAAGGAACGGTGTTGTGGTCTTAACAGCTTCGTCTGATCTACAGGTACAAATTGAAAATTAAATGAGGAAACCACTTTTCAGCACTAATTATGCTACTTTCAGTAAGCCTACAAATTCATATATACACACATACACCCCCAAAATATTAATTTTAACAAAAATGAGTACATATAATTTTATATTATTATCCAACCTTATAATTGTCCACATAGCGATCTTCTTTCTCTTTGGACTGTACAGCAATAGGTTTCAGGAGGTTCCTGAAATGATTACACAAATTCCATTCATCAGAATAGAGCTCCAACAGGTAGGTATTACATTAGATAATGTAATTATCCCAGTTGCCACTCACTTCAACTCTGCTTCACATTCCCATTCGGATATGTCCATACATGGCCTCCTCTACTGCCATGATGAGGCCAAACTCCGGTTGGAGCAGCAACACCTCATATACCGTCTGGGTAGTCTCCAACCCCTTGGTATGAACATTGAATTCTCCAAATTCTGGTAATTCACTCCCTCTCCCTTCCCCCATCCTACTTTCACTCTGCCTCCTCTTCTAGCTGCCTATCATCTCTCTCATGATTCTGCCTTCTTCTACTACCCATAGTGCTTTCCCCTTAGATTCCTTCTTCACCTATCCTGCCTATCCCCTCCCTCACCCCTTGATCTTTCCTCTGATTGGTTTTCCACCCTCCCCCACCTTCTTTATGTGGCCCCTGTCCCCTCCTCCTTTAGTCCTGATGAAGGGTCTTGGCCTGTAACGTTGACTGCTCCTTTCAATGGATGCCACCTGACCTGCTGAGTTCATCTAGCTTGTTTGTACATGTTTATTACAATTAGATAATTCTCTACATTTTGATAAATTCTTCAAACCCATGAAAATAAGTATGTTTAAGTTGGATATAATCTTTCAAAGAATTAGTGAGTTAATGACATATCCACAATTGGCAAGGATGACATTTCAGCAGATATTCACATTAAAGAAATGGAACACAACTTTTTTTTCAAATTACTTGGATATAAAATTTACCTGTAAATGGAAGGTTCATTCAGGTCAACTGTTTCACTGGTATAGTCACTCAGCACAAAGGGAAAGACAGGATATTGCATGAGATCATTGAAGGAGCGACCTGCATGCTTGTTTAAATGGGTCAAATATTCAAAATTGGTTATCTGTCCTGAGCACCATAACTGAGTCAGAGCTGTAATATTTCCATATTCTAATAAATTTGGCAGATTGGAAGACAGAATATTGTGATGAACATCATCTCGAACCTAAATGGAAAATATAAGCAGATTTAACTTCATAGACATCTTTAAGTTCAAAGTAAATTTATTATCAAAGTGTACATATACTACCTGAAAATTCATTTTCTTGCAGGCATTCACAGTAGTAGAAATACAATAGAATTAATGAAAATTACACACAAAGACTGACAATTTAACTGTGTAACTAAAAAGTAATAAAAGTGGAGAATTTGAGTTGTTGAGTCTTTAATAACAATTTACAATGACAATTACTGTTATTTGCTGGTGAATTAACAATACAATACTTTGAATCCATAAACATCCTTCCAAAATGCGAACGAACACCAAACATTTTCAGCAATCACTTGGAGGAAGAGGTTTGATAAAGCTCGCAAAAAATTCTGTAGCTGAAAATTTAGCAGAGAAGAATATTAACTTCCTTGCATGAAAACTGGTGGATCTAGATCTCTGGAGAAAGCATGAAAACTAATGGGACTGTTCTGTAAATAGCAGGCCACCTCCTGCGCTATAAATTTCTATGACACATATTGAGAGTAGATGCCACCGTGTTATAAGCTGGAAGAGCAGTAATGAGAAAATATAGACAGCTAGCTAGAAATTTTTGAACTAAAGTTTTCGACTAAGCATGATGTTAAGGATATATAGAGGGTTCTAAATTACTCAAAATATGTCAGGATGGAAGTGAATTCCAATCCCTTAGTTGTAGAGAGAATTCAGTCTTCTATTTCCTTCCTGTGATTCTCAACCACATGGATGAGGTAGAAAGCTACATCCAGCACAAGATGATGGCAAGAAATTACTTTGCAGTGAAAGTGATTTACTGTCTTTCATCAGATTGGAGACAATAAAAGATGCACAGCTGTTTTTTCCTTTTTGTTTTTTTATGAGCTTGCAACCCTATAAAATCAATTTTCCTTAAATGCCACTAAATTGATGACAATCCAGTCTTCCGACCTGCAGGGTCATGCGAGGGAAACACCAATGTCATAGCTTTTAACTTATTTAGGCATTTATGCACATTTCATTTCATATCTGTAGTTTAACTTCAAATTTTTTAGTTTTTTAATTTTTTATATTCTTTGACCTTCATAATTGTTGAATGAGGTTTTTTGTTGCATGTCGCACCAACACACCAGAGCAGATTTCAAATACATGTAAATGTATACAGAAAAAGTTTATCCTTCCTGAAGTTAAGAGAGTTGAATAGTATTTTTCTGGATAGTTGTCTGATTCCCATCAGCTTTCTTTTATAAAAAGAGTAAAGATGGTGCTAGGCTTGATCCCTGAGTTAGCTGGTACTAGTCTTGTCACAGTAAATAGGCCTCTGCACTTTAGATCAGAGAGGGTAAAACCAAGATTTTTATCCCTGATTTCCATCAAGCACCTCCTGTCTGTATACCATAACACACAGGAGCAGAATTCGGCCATCGGCCCATTCTGTCTGCTCCACCATTCAATTATGGCATATTTATTACCCTCTCAGCTTTCTCCCCATTGGAGTTTTGCTGTCAGGAGAACCTAAAGGTGGAGCAAACAGCAATCGTAGTTCAACAGGCACACATAAATATTGAATAAAGTGGGATATTGAGAGGCCCCTTGCCTCATTGAATGACAAGAATTCAAGGAGTTGGGGGTCACACAGAAGAAAAACCAGGAGTGGAATCATGAGAACAATCTACCATTGTCTCCCATTTAACACCTTCTTTCCAAAACAACAAAATGGAGTAAAAATACATCCCAGCTGTACCTTTGTATTGTCAAATGCCAGAAGAAGAGTTCTGCCATTGGTTAAGAATATTTCCAGGGCATTATCACGCAGCTGCCACCAACGCTTATGAATCTCTTTAATTTCTTCATATTTCCAGGAGAATGAGGCTGGCTCCATTTCCATAGCAGAGCTCTGCACAACAATAGTTAAAGAGGTAGAAGTCAAGAAAAAAAATTGCAATTACATATCTCAGAATATTATAAAATGTTTCATATTTAACAAATGATATAAACATAAATAAAAGTTAGCCAAAACTCCTCCACTTTCCTTGGAATGAGTTCATGGGATATTTTATGTCGACCTGAATTGTCACAAGGCTTTTGTTCATTGGAGAGACAGCACTGCCAATAGTACAGTTCTCTTCCAGCATTGCTATGACTTAACAATTCATACGATAGGAAGATGTGGTGTCAATAGCTTTACTTTATAGAGATGAAAAAGATATATCTGGTCCTAATTACTTGCACAGGGAATTCTAATTTGTAAAGAATATGTGTACCACAGAGATCAGAAAGATTGTGCACTAAGTCACACACAAAACCTCTGGATTCACAACTGAGCCAAGCTGACACTTAAAGACAACTTCTCACAGGCTTTGTTAAAACCCTGTTCAAAGATTCACTTGGCTGCACTTTCAACATCTGACTGCAGTGATAAAGAATCCAGGATTCATGTCCATGTTCAGTTTGTTTCTTCTTTATAGGGCAGCATAGTAGCGTAACACTATTACAGCACCAGCGTTTACTGATCGGGGTTCCATTCAAGCTCTTGCCTGTAAGGAGCCTGCACATTCTCCCCACGACTGCATGAAGTTTCTCCAGCTGCTCCGCTTTCCTTCCACATTCCAAAGATGGTCAAATTAGAGTAAGCTGTGGGCATGCTATGATGGTGCTGGAAACATGGCAACACTTGCCCAGCACCATCCTTGCTGATTTGATTTGATGCAAATGACGAATTTCACTATATGCTTTGATTATGTGACAAATAACACTCTTCTTTTTTAAAAAATGATCACATTTGAAATTCAGCAATTTACTATAGAAAATATGTTACATTAACTGACTTGAAGCTGATATATAAATGAGCCTTTTAACAATTACTGAACTTCACACACAAACTCAGAAGTCTCAAATTAAAACAAGGCTAATGAAACATTTTTGAAAAACCATGCGTTACTTACAGGATGTTCAAAGGCATCAGCGGCATTGTCCTCAACAAAATACATTCCTGATTCCCCTGGAAAACAACAGATTTTTAGAGTATCTCAACTTAAATACATTCCATAGATCATTGTTCAGGCAAAAATTTGTGAAGAGTTCACACATGTTACTAACCTAGAAGTAGTTCACCAACTGTTTCTCGAGATGGGGCAACACTGATACATTTCCGTATGAATCTAATTCAAAAACAATATTAATCATAGTTTGGACATTATAATAGCTGTAATATAATCACTCACTTTTCACCAGAAAATTATTCCAGGCTGAATCGACAAGCATTTGTATGTATTATTAAAGGAAAAAAGTTGCAGGTGCAATGGGAAAGAGCAAAGGTTGGAATTACAACTGGCACGGCTGTTATGGATTGAACTGTATCTTGCTATCTAATGATTTATCTACTGCTACTCCTTGTAGGGTAACAATTACTTTGCACCATGTGCTGACCACAAAAACACATTTAAATAATCACTTTAGAAGGATCTGCTGGGTGATGAAACTACCTGATGGGTTCACTTGTTGCTTTATCCTTTACAGTTGATGAAAAAGAAGAACGTGATTTATCCTCAAACAAAAATGACAAAGGTGGCTTTTGTGGTTCTGCAAAAAAAGAGAATAATCCAATCAGTGTGAACATAGAACATTTACATAACAGTACAGGCCTTTCAGCCCATGATTTCATGCCAACCTTTTATAACAGAAAACAATCAAAGCTTATTCCATCTTCTTACCCTCAGGTTTATGTCGATTCCTGAGCAGGTATTTATTGGGAATGGTCAAATAACATCTTTGTAAGCGCCGTCTTTCTCTATTGGGACCTTCTGTTGGGTCCAGTTGCCATGAACTTGGATAAGACACAGGATCATACCATATAGCCCTAGAAATAAAATTTTTGAAAATGTAATATACAAATAGTTATTTATTGTTTTGACTTCAATTCCTATCAAGCACATCTTTAGGTTGTTTTTTTATTCATAAGCACAAGAGATTCTGTAGACACGGGAAATCCAGAGCAACACACACAAAATGTTGGAGTAACTCATCAGGTCAGGCAGCATCTATGAAAATAAATAAATAGTAAACATTTTGGGTTGAAACACTTCATCAGGACTGGAAAGACTTCCACAAAGATGGCGCATACACAGACGCAGTGGTCACTCCGGTAAGAGTATTTGTTTGTCTTGTAAGTCTTGTAAGTCTTTCTTATGATCTCAAATCACTGCTAGATACCAAGAACATTAAGTACTGCAGGACTACCCATCAGCAGTTGCTTGATAGTGATGGAACTGGACATTGCATATTGTTGTGTTGCTGCCTGGAATTGCTGTGTACCATTGTGCTGAGATGGGGCCAATCTAACAAACGCACTGCGTATTCAGTCAATACTTCCTTGTGTCTTCGGATCCTTGACTTGCAGACCCCAATCAGTTTGGATTGGCAGCAATATCTCCTCCACAATTACCACAAAGCTGGGTGCTTAGCCTCCTGCTCTACTCACTTTACACTTATAACTGTGTGTACAAGCACAGCTCCAATGCCACATTCAAGTTTGCTGATAACACCATGGTCTTAAGCTGAATCAAAGGTGATGACAAGCCAGTATTTAGGAGGGAGATTGAAAATCTGGCTGAGTGGTGCCATAACAACAACTTCTTACTCAATATCAGCAAGACCAAGGAGCTGATTTTTGACTTCAGGATAAAGAAACTGGAGGTTCTTGAGCAAATCCTCAGCAGGGTGGAGAGGGTCAGCAACTTTAAATTCCTTTGTGTTATCATTTCAGAGGTCCTGTTCTGGACTCAGCTCATAAGTGCAATTACGAACAAAGTATGGCACCACCTCTACTTCCTTAGAAGTTGTAAAGATTTGGCATGACATCTAAAACTAACAAACTTCTATAGATGTGTGGTGGAGAGTATATTGACTGTTTACATCTCAGCCTGATACAGAAACAGCCTGATACAGCCCTTGAACAGAAAATCCTACAAAATGTAGTGGATATGACCCAGTCCATCACAGGTAAAGCCTCCCAACCACTGGACAGATCTACACCTACATTGTCTTAGGAAAGCAGCAACCATTTTCAGGGACCCCTGCCACCCATCAGGTTCTTTCCTCACCACTGCCATCAGGAAGAAGGTACAGGAGCCTCAGGACTCACACCACCAGGTTCAGGAGCAGTTATTTCCCTTCAACCCATTTGGCTCCTGAACCAAATAGGGTAACTACACTCAACCTCACTTGCCCCATCACTGAAATATTCACACAACCTATGGACTAATTTTCAGGGACTCTTCATCTCATGTTTTCGATATTTATTATTTTCTCTTTTCTATTTGCACAGTTAGTCTTTTACACACTGGTTGCTTCTCCATCTTGTTGGCTGTGGGGTTTTTCATTGATTCTATTATAGTTCTTGGACCTACAGAGAATACCCACAAGAAAACTAATCTCAGAGTTGTATACAGCGACATAAATGTTCTGATAATAAATTTACTTTGAACTTTCATTATCTTTTATGTTTTTAATGGGATCACAAGACCCTGTTAGACATTGGTAATACAGAATACTCCAAGTCCTGTTCACTAGTTCATTGGCAAGACTGTAGCTGCTTTGCCTTGGTTGTGGCGGGGACTAGACCTCAGCCATGGATCACCTGTTTCAGCCACCAAGGGGACAGCACAAGGCCCTCTGCTGGGTGCAATGGAATTGTGCTTGGTTGAGGGCTGGGCCCTCCTGTCAGTGCTTCCCTCTGGTGTTTGTTGAGTGGAAGAGCAAGCTGGAAGAAGACAATCTATAGTTATGCCACTCAGGAACTTGCACTATATTACTTATTCTTCTTTGTGACCAAGTTTTTCTCTGAATTCATATGCTTTTTATGCTATGTCCTACTGAACTGTGTTGTGTGTTTTGGTAATGTGTTTTTTTATCTTGGCCCCAGAGGAATGCGGTTTTGTTTGGCTATATTCATTTTGAATGATAACTGGCCTTCAACTTAAAACAAAAGAAAGGGGGAAGATGCTAGGATGAAAAGGTGGGGGGGGGGGAGAGAGGGGAAGGAGGACAAGCTAGAAGGTGAAGGTGGTGGAATTTGCAGAGAATTATGTGGTGGATGTGGAGGCTCATGGGGTGGTAGGTAACGACAAAAGGAACTCTATCACTGTTAAGGCAGTGGGAAGGTGGGGTAAGCATGGACATCCAGGAAATGAAGGAGATGTGGGTGAGGGGAGCATCAATGCTGGAGGAAGGGAAACCCCTCTTTGAAGAAAGAGGACATCTCAGGATGTCGTAGAAAGAAGCCTCGCCTTGGAAATAAAAGTGGAGGAAACAAAGGAACTAAGGAAAGGGAATAGTATTTTTTAACAGGAGATAGGTTATAGTTAAGATAGTCACAGGAATATAACCATATAACAATTACAGCATGGAACCAGGCCATCTAGTTGGTGTTGAACGCTTACTCTCATCTAGTCCCACCGACCTGCACTCAGCCCATAACCCTCCATTCCTTTCCTGTCCATATACCTATCCAATTTTACTTTAAATGACAATATTGAACCTGCCTCTAGCACTTCTACTGGAAGCTCGTTCCACACAGCTACCACTCTCTGAGTAAAGAAATTCCCCCTCCTGTTACCCTTAAACTTTTGCCCCCAAGTCTCAACTCATGTCCTCTTGTTTGAATCTCCCCTACTCTCAATGGAAAAAGCTGATCCACGTCAACTCTATCTATCCCCCTCATAATTTTAAATACCTCTATCAAGTCCCCCCTCAACCTTCTACGCTCCAAAGAATAAAGACCTAACTTGTTCAACATTTCTCTGTAACTTAGGTGCTGAAAACCAGGTAACATTCTAGTAAATCTTCTTTGTACTCTCTCCATTTTGTTGACATCTTTCCTGTAATTCGGTGACCAGAACTGTACACAATACTCCAAATTTGGCCTTACCAATGCCTTGTACAATTTTAACATTACATCCCAACTCCTATGCTCAAAGCTCTGATTTATAAAGTCCAGCATACCAAAAGCTTTCTTCACCACTCTATCCACATGATGGTTAAGTTTATAATATATGTCAGTAGACAAAGATTGAGTAAGGGGAGAGAGGTATCGGAAATGGACCAACTGAATTTAAGGGCAGGGTGGAAGCTGGAGACAAAGTTGATGAAATTGACAAGCTCATCATAGGTGCTGAAAATAGCACCAATACAGTCGTCAATGTAGGGCAGTGAGAGTTTGAGAGCATTACCAAGGAAGGCTTGGAACATGTACTGTTCCACTTTGCCAATGAAAAGGCAGGCATAGCAAGGCCCATGGCTACTCCATAAAGTTAGAGAAAGTGGGGAATTTGCTGAGGGTGAGGACTAATTCTGCCAGATGAAGGACAGTGGCGCTGGTGGAACTGGTTATGTTTTTTGTTGAGAAGCAGCGAAGAGCTTTTAGGCCTTTTTGATGGGGAATAGAAATGTATAGGGACTGGACATCCATGGTGAAAATGAGGCTGTCAGGGCCAGGTAACTGAAAGTTGCTGAGATGTGAAGTGTCACAGATGTAGGTGGGAAGGGAATGAACCAAGGAGGATAGAATGGTGTTGAGGCATGCAGACACAAGTTCAGTGGGACAGGAACAGGTAGAGACAACGGACCTACCCTGATGAAGGGTCTCGGCCCAAAACGTCGACAGTGCTTCTCCTTATAGATGCTGCCTGGCCTGCTGTGTTCCACCAGCATTTTGTGTGTGTTGTTTGACCTACCCTATTGGACAGGTTTGTGGATGTTGGGTAAGAGGTACAGGGTAAGGGAGCTACGAGTCTGATGACAGATTTGATGGTTAGTGATGATGTGGGAGACAGTGTCTGATGGTCCAGAGTGGGGTACTTTTCAAGGGGCAAGAGGAGGCGAATTCTTAAATCACCAGTGCTGACAGTTGCTCCTGTAATGCACAGTCCTGGTAATTATCATCTGAAATTCTTTAAAACTTCTGAGATATTATATGGGGCAACATTGTTTTCTAGTAATACCACTCTACATGTGTTACAATGGTTAATCAGGACAAGAATAATATTTGAATAGAATGTTTGCTTTGTGTGTTTGCTTTGACTGAAAGGTCTTGCTTTATTCTACATAGTATGAGGGCAGACATGGTGAGGAAATAAAACCCTGCATTTACTACCCTAAGTTGTCACCCATTTAGAAAGATTAGATTTGCTTTGTTTGTCTCATGTCCATTGAAACATATAGTGAAAGGTGTCACCTGCATCAACGACCAACATAGTCCAAGGATGTGCAGGGGACTGTCTGCAAATGTCACTACGTTTCCAAAGCCAACAAAGCATGCCCACAACTTATTAACCTTAACCCACAAGTCTTGTTAGAACTGGGGCACGCGGAGAAAACCCATGTAAAACACAAACTCCTTACAGACAACAATGGGAATTGAACCCCTGTCACTGGTGCCGTAAAGCGTCATGCTAACTGATAGTAAACAAGATCAGTTTCTAATGATAATCCAGTAGCATTCATTCATGGTGGCTAAGAATGATTTGTATTGTTGCCCCTGGATTGTTAGTTTAAGTAAATTAAATTGGTAAACATGAGAAAATCTGCAGATGCTGGAAATTCAAGCAACACACACAAAATGCTGGTGGAATGCTGCAGGCCAGGCAGCATCTAAAGGGAGAAACACTGGCAACATTTCAGGCCTTTTATATATTGGTGAGACCCGACGCAGACTGGGAGACCGTTTCACTGAACAGCTATGCTCTGTCCACCAGAGAAAGCAGGATCTCCCAGTAGCCACACATTTTAATTCCACGTCCCATTCCCATTCTGATATGTCTATCCATGGCCTCCTCTTCTGTCAAGATGAAGCCACACTCAGGTTGGAGGAACAACACCTTATATTCCATCTGGGTAGCATGATGGCATGAACATTGATTTCTCTAACTTCCATTAATGCCCCTCCTACCCTTCTTACCCCATCCCTGATTTATTTATTTCCCCCCTCTCCCTTTTTTTCTCTCTCTCTGCCCATCACTCTTTGCCTGTTCTCCATCTCCCTCTGGTGCTCCCCTCCCTCTTTCTTTCTCCCTAGGCCTCCCGTCCCATGATCCTTTCTCTTCTCCAGCTCTGTATCCCTTTTGTCAATCACCCCACCCCGTCTTGTCTTCTCCTATCAATTTGGATTTTCCCCTCACCCTCCTACTTTCAAATCTCTTACTATCTTTTCTTTCAGTTAGTCCTGACGAAGGGTCTCGGCCCAAAATGTTGACAGTGCTTCTTCCTGTAGATGCTGCCTAGCCTGCTACCAGCATTTTGTAAATTAAATTGGTAAATTGGTTTATTATTGTCACATGTACTGAGGTATGGTAAAAAAAAAATTGCTTTACATACTGTTCATACAGATCAATTCATTACAACAGTTCAGTGAGGTAGTACAAGGGAAAACAATAACAGAATAAAGTATTTCAGTCTCAGAGAAAGTGCAGTGCAGGTAGACAATAAGATGTAAGCATACTGGCCATAAATAAATGCTGAAGGTGTAATGCTCAATTACCTTCACATCCTATACTTACCCATAATCCCACAACCTGTTCTGATTTACAAACTGCAATTAGCATAAACATGCATTCCTTACTTTCTACTCTCAATTCACAAACATTTTAATCAATACGCATTTTGAGTAACATTTCAGTTAAGAAGGTCAATCAATCATAGAACTGCTTAACTGGAAACTGGCTAATTTTCAGTAAATTGAGATGCAATTAAACCTAGGAAAATGGAATTAAAGATTGGTAGGCAGAACTTTAAACTATGAGATACCTTCAGATTGTTGAGACATATATGCTACACACATTCCAAGAAGGAAGGACTTCAAAAGATAGTGTTCACTACATGGCTAGAATTATTGAAATTAAAATGAGACCGAAAACAGATGCTTATAACAATTAGGAAGTTACCAAATAAAGCTAAAGATGGGTAAGAGATGAAAGAAAAAAGCATAGAAAAAGACAAAAACATAGATCCTGGCAATTAGGAGAATGCAAAGAATAGCAAAAGATAACAAAACAGTAGAGTTAGAAAGAGGGAAGATGAAATGACGCTGGGAAGAAAACTTTAAATTAACATAAACATTGCTTTTATACCAAAAATATTTCAGCATTAATGTAGTCCCTATGATAACAACATTGCAAAGAAGAAATAAATAGTTGATACTTAGTTGCTTTAGTCCACAATTTACAACAGAGCAAGGCATTAGCACGTTGGGTATCACAACAAATTATTACTGAATCAAAAACACGGCAAAATAGCAAAACCAAAAACAATGAAGAAAATAATATCACTTAAGAGCAACATTTCCCCATGACAAGATGCTTTTCAAACCAGTATTTTAAACAAAGCTTTGTAGATCCCCATTTAACTTATCCAATATTCTCTTGATTCAAGGATCATATCACATGTGCATCATATCACTAGTGATCTATAAAGCTTAATAGCAATTAGCTTATTATCAGTACATCAGACAGAATGACCAAATATCTTTCATTTCCTATGATCTTTAGTTCAAAAATTTTTACTTTGTGAATGGGAACAACATGCATCAGACTGGATGGTATATCTTACTTTGCAAGTTAAAAATTTCCCCATGCATATAGTTGTCCAAGCCAATTGATAAATTACCCAGATACTGACATAGTTATATAAAAATACATCCCACAACAAGGTAATGGTTAACTTTACTTCAAAAATTTACCTCTCATGCATTAGCTGTTGAACAAGTTCTTGCCAGTGTCTGCCAGCACTTAAATCTACCTTGTACATTCCCCTAATGTGCTGAATCACTTTCTTCCTCTCCATACCTTGCTGCAGAGAGATATTCTGAGTGATTTCAGCAGCTATTTTGGAAATATCTTTAGACTTCAAATCCAACCGTTGAAGGAGACTAAAAAAGAGAAAAATCTTTAACATTATAGATAAATTACATGAGTAATTTTTAAGCTACTTGTTAAGAGAACACATTCTATTCACATCCAGTAACCACACACATAGACTGTTGAGTTGATGGTAGTTGATAATAATCTTGAAAAGTAAAACAAAACTGTAGATGGTGGGTTAGTAAGTTTATAAATGACACAAAGGTTGGTAGGGTTATGGACAGTGTAGAAGGTTGTTGTAGGTTATGAGACATTGAGAGGATGCAGAGTTGGGTTGAGAAGTGGCAGATGAAGTTGCAGATGAAGCCGTGAAGTGACTTACTTTGTAAGGTTGAATTTAAAGGCAGAGTACAAGGCTAATGGTAGGGTTTTTAGTAGTGCATAGGAACAGAAGGAACTTCTGTCCATAGATCCCTCAAAATTGCCACACAGTTTGATAGGGTGATTAAAAAAGGTGTCAGGTGAATTAAGTCAGGTGATTGAATTCAACAGCCATAAGGTATTATTGCAGCTTTATAAAACTATGATTAAACCCCACTTGGAATATTGTGTTCAGTTCTGGTTGCCTTATTATGGCAAGAATGTGGAAGTTTAAAGAGGGTGCAGAGGAGGTTGCCTGGATGAGACAGCATGTCTAATGAGTATAGCCTGAGCAAGCTAGGGCTTCTCTCTTTGACGAGGAGGAGGATCAGAGGTGACTTGATAGGGGTGTACAACTTGATAAGAGGCATAGATAGAGTGGACAGCCAGAAACATTTTCCCCTGGGTGAAAGTGGCTGATTCTAATGTTCATAATTAAGTTCTTTGGAGGAAAGTATATGGGGGGGGGGGGGCGGGGAATGTCAGAGGTAGATTTCTCTTACAGAGTAGTAGGTGCATAAAACGTGTAGCCAGGGATGGTGGAAGAAGATACATCAGGGACCTGTAAAAGACTTGTAGATAGGCACATGGGTGAAAGAGAAATGAAGTGTTATGTGGGAGGGAAAGGTTAGATTGATTTTGGAGTAGCTTATAAGGTCAGCACAAAATCATGGGCCAAAGGGCCTGTACTGTTCTATATTTTTAAATATAAAATTAAAAGCAGAATATGTTGTAAATACCCCACAAGTCAGAAAACATCTGAGAAAAAGAGCTAACACCCTGGGTTGTTGGCCTTTCATCAGAACTTATCCTAACATTATTATCCTAGCTTTTCTTCAGCCACTGTGATTAGCTCTTAAATACGAATCCCTCAATCTTAGCCCTCTATATATCCTATTCATAAACACTTATTCAGTTTTGGCATGCATGCAAACAATGCCACAACTCCGCACTCAGCTTCGAGATCATTCACTTATTCCACTCATGCCAGGAATACAAAATATTAAATTTTATATTCCCATCCTATTCCCATCCCAACTCAAATTATGTTTCATGCTGTTTTCCCATCCTTAAGTTATAGTTATTTGCTCAGCTCCACACCTTAGACCTCTCCCTTTTTGTCTCTTCAGAAGTTCCCCCTCATATTTCTCTCTTTTTGCAGAACCCCAAAGCACTCCTCAGCCTGAAAAGGGCTTTTCATAAGTTACCATCAATAATCTCCAGATGGAACGTCGACCATTTAAAACATAAAACAGTCACATAAGTAGACATAACAACTCAAGAACTGAAACTATCCTGATAGAAAAGTTCAATTCTTCTATAACTATTTATACATTCTAATTTTGGTGTTACTGACCCGATGGATGACCAACAAATAAGAGAAGTGACTTACACTCCAATTACCAAAGCTTCTTTGCTTAACAGCTGGGGTTAAGTTCACAACAGACATCTTTTTGAAGAGTCCCTTTCCTTATGCGTTCTACCCAAAACCAATTTAGGGCAGAACTTGCACCCTATAACTTTAAGACACATGCTGATATATTATCTCTTTCACCCCCATTCTCCTGCCTCCTTCCCATAACCTTGGATGCCCTATTTATCAAGAACCTGTCAACCTCTGCTTTAAATATGCCCAACGTCTTGGCCTCCACAGTTGTCTGTGGCAATGAATTCCACAGATTTACCACCCTCTTGGCCAAAGAAATTTCTCATCTCCATTCTAAAACTTGGTGCCCTAATGTACACAACAGCTACTTGCTATTTACCTCTGCTGAGAGGTTGCAATTTTTTTTTCCCAGGCAGCTTTGTTTGCAATTTCCTCATTCACATATTTGGTCTGCTCCTGAAAGGTAAAGATAATTATTATTCAGGTACAAAATTAGTTTAAATTTATTCAGTTCACCCAATCAAAAACAAAACAAAATAGCAGAGTACTGCTTGCTTAGCCCCATGTGTGCAGAATTAAGGGTTGCCTATCTGTGCCACAAACACAGGTAGGAAAGTCCCAGTAAGGGATACAACAGCCTACCAGAAATCAGCCAGAAAGATCTGAGAGCAAGAATCTTTTAGAGCTATCTATAAAACAATACTCAGCTTTAATAGTAGTTACAATTCTGTAAAACTTTTGTTAACACAAGAGATTCTCCCAATCTGGAAATCCAGAGTAATACACATAAAATGCTGGAGGAATTCAGCAGGTCAAGCAGCATCTGCTGAGAGGAATAAAGGGTCGATGTTTCAGGTTCTTTACTCATCCCCATTTGTCTCTCTCTAAAGGGAAAGATATAGTTTTGACAGTAGAGGTTAAGCATTGTCTCAGCTTAGTAGATTAGGAAACAATTGACATGGACAGACATATGGTGGAATAAGTTTTCAACAACAGGATTGCAGTATAAAAAGCATTAATTGTATCAATTATGAGTTTTAAACATATAAACAGATAAAATCAAATTGTTAAATTAGCCTCAAGTGGCAGTCATGCTTACAGTTACTATAGCCCTAATTTATTCCCTGAACAACCCTTCATTTCTTCCCATTGTCAAAATACTCTTTTAAAGAGAAAACATTGACCAAATTTTATCTCATTATGTGGCTCAATTGCAAAATATATTTAATTTTGTCTCTGCCAAAAAAAAATAAATCTTAGGATGATTTTCTATGCTAAAATGACTGGAGTATTACCATTTGCTGCTTTTGACCTTTCAGATCCAAATAAATCAGGAGACAAACTTTAAGCTACTGGGAGACCTCTGAAATAGAACATTAACAGAAATAATACCAGCTGCTGGAAGTCAGACATAAATTTTTGAATTTCACAGAATATTTAATGAAAACATGAATCAAACCAATAAGTGCTCAAGGAAATACGTAAACAGAACACAACACAGGAGGGGCATTTTGCCTCATCAGATTGTAATGTTTTTATCAGTTACTACCTGTTATTTAAATGTTATTATATCATCAACGCCAAATCTTAAACGCTGTGCCTTCCAAGAGGTTGCTCATTCTAACACACTTCTTTATTTCATCAGTACACCAAATAGAATATTTTATTGCATGCAATAGAACAACAGAAGAAGGATCCTGTAAAGGGTGGCATAGGGGGAGGAGTGGCAGAGGGACCTATAGCTAGAAATAAAGTTTGCAGTGGTAATCATTATTGCCATCCAGCTCAAAATTAGCGGCACAATATTATAACCTTACTTCATAGCCATATGACTATATACACCATACCTCTTCAATGGCTTTAATGAGATCTGGTTTGTATGGAGCACCAAGAGGAATACACTTGTATCCACAGAGCTTCAAAGATGTGTAAAAATTGGCTGCTGCAGATTGCTGTTTTTTGGATAAAGCCTCCGTGTGGTCACACATCAGTTCATACAAATACAATGCCAATTTGGGTCCATGCTAAGGGTAATCAGAATCAGAAGAGGTACACCATTAGTAGCTGCTTCATTTGATGACATTGTTTATTTTTAAAATTTCAGTATAATATCGACTAACACACTCAAAATGCTGAAGGACCTTGAGACAAAGGGTCTAGGCCTGAAACACTGACTGTTCATTCCTCTCCATTGATGCTGCCTAACCTGTTGTGTTCCTTCAGCAATTTGTGTGTGTTGCTCAAGATTTCCAGCATCTGCAGAATCTTGTGTTCTGTTATTATACTTACGCAATTTTCAAATACTGTTGTAGTGGATCTGTGTAAACATATCAATATTGATATTAGAAAAAAAGCAATAGCAAACAAGAGAAAATCTGCAGATGCTGGAAATGCAAGCAACACACAAAATGCTGGAAGAACTCAGCAGGCCAGGCAGCATCTGTGCAGTGGTAGCCAGAGAGGAATTGTCAGTGCTTCTGGTTGGAACTCTAAATCAGGTTTGAAAGTGGATGGGGAAGAAAATTAATATAAATAAACATATAAGGGAGATGCAAGAGGTAAGTGTTTACACAAAGAATGGTGGGTGTGTAGAATACATTACCAGGGGTGATAGTAGAGGCAGATACATTATGAACATTTTAAAAAACTGTTTCATGGCTTATGGATGATAGAAAATGGAGGGCTACAGAGAAGAGAGGTTCAGGTTCATCTTAGAATAGGTTGAAAGGGTGGTCAATGTCCTGTACTGCACCATTTCATGTTCAATCACCACTAACTTAGGCACACACACTCTAAAAGATGAAGGATGATTTTTTAGAACAAATTTTTGTGATTATTTGACAAATTCTCACTGCAGCTGCCTTACCTCCAATGCTTGACTGAGACACTCGCGCAGAATCTCTTGATGGTTTGGTTCATAAGCTATTTCCAAAGCCATTTTCCTCTCTTCCAATGGGCGGGCAGGACAGAGAATGTGGACAAGCAATCGACCCAGCTGGGACCGGAATGTTTCTCTGCAAGACCAAAGCATGCGCTTCCACTGCTGCCGTGGCGGGCTGTTTCTTCCTGCTTCCTGAACCAATTCATGTAAATAAATCAGTCAGATGTCAAAGTGAAGATAATTTCTCAAGGAGTTTTAATTAAATTGAACAAGTCCTAAGAAAATGGAAGCAGCTCCACATGAAAATATGTCTTACAGGCAGTTTGCATGCAGGCCAACTCTGCAGATTTCTTAGCTCCAGTTTCTCCATACAAAAATTTTGTTTAGGGCAGTAAAACATCCTAATATACTTCAGAGAAGCATCAGCAAACAAAATTTAATAGCAGACAGAAAAGCATTCATTTTTACTACTCATCAATATTTAGGTCATGGAAGTACACTCTAAGGAATAGCCTAAAAGCTAGAATTTTTTATCTAGGTATCTCATCTGTATTGGCAGGATCTCACTGGCTGATAGCGGGAAGTTCTGAAAGAATCAGCCAGCTATCAGGCATTGACACCTCAAAGACATGCGAGGTCAAATGCTTAAAGCTTAAGTGTCATCATCGAGTCCAGGGGCAGAATACAGCTTCACTGAACATAGGATCTGCATGCACTATCTCACTTTCAGCCTCACGTTGAAGGCTGTATCAATCCAGCCATTATTGTCTGTTTTGGTGTAGCATTCTCTCACAATATATGAAAATTACAGTGAAATGTCAAGGTCATTGGCTGCAGTCCCTCAGCACTGCAGGGCTTGTATATGCCGAGGACAAAGAAGCAGGTAGGAAAATTAATTATGGACACAACCCACCCTGCAAATTGCCTTTTCCAAAAACCCCTTTCTGCACAGTGCTATAGGGCTATTAAAACAAAACTTCACATAATCTTAAAAGTTTATGATCAGCTATTCTAGTTAGCCTCCCTTCTCACTCCCCCCCCATTTATTACCTCCATCACTGCACAGTGAACATTTCAAACCACTTTTCATATTGTAAATATGGTACTAATGTACTTATGTACATTTTATTCCTCTAACTTTATGTTCTATATAAACCTTCATTATAATTGTTGAATGTTGCTGTTTTTTTGTTTCATGCCATGTCTCCACACAGAGAAAATTCCAAATGCATTTAAATGTATGGTATATCGCAAATAAAGTTGATCCTTGAAGTTAGGAAATATTTGCGCTAAAAACACAGTAACTTTCTCAAAAAAAAAATGCTATTTACATCTGTTCCAATTGTTTCTAAATATCTCTACTGGAGACACTGCAGTCCTTGATAACTGGTGAATTCAGATTACAGAGCCCACACTGTCTCAAGGGACACATATCAGGTACTGCATGTCAGCTCACTTGACCTTCCACATCTGAAAAAATGCATGCAGTTCCTAGGGTAGTCCAGCGAGATCAGGCTTAATAGTATTGAAAATAAGAAACAAAGTTAGATTGAGTAAGCCTTCCCGTGGGATTCATGCATAATAAATAACATTTGAATTATTTGGCGAAGTCCAATATAGCAAGTAACAATTTACCAGAAACGTGACTGATCAGTTTGTCACTGATGTGGAAATGCAATCTTCTGTCCTTACAGCTAGAAATAACAAGAACCCCTTACCTAAATTAATATTTGTACATTGAGAATTAGATCACTCACCAAGGATATTTTAATTCCTTCAATCATCAATTTTAGCATTTCTTTCTGAAATTTTTTTATGTTGTTGGTGGATAGCTCTGACACATCATCCTCAAAGACTTCCAGAGATACTCTGTTCTGATGTGGATATTCAGATGTGCTCAATAAATCCAGAGAGTCAGAATCAAGTTCTAAATAAGTACAGAAATGACATCTCAGCACATACACCCAGATTTTAAAAAAGTAATTTAAGTAGGCAATGAATAGCACAGTGGGATTGCATTTGACACTGCCTTAGCACTAAAAGAGAGAAGATTAAATTCTTCACAGTTCTTATCAGAAGATCAAAGGTGGAGAAGGTCAGCAACATTAAATTGCTTGGTTTTATCATTTGGGAGGATCTGTCCTGGGCCCAGCACACAAGGGCAATTAAAGAGAAATCATGCAGCTTCCTTTAAGAGTTTGTACTTTGACAAACTTCTATAGATGTGTAGTGGAGAGTCCATTGACTGGTATGGGAACCACCAATGCCCTTCAACAGAAAATCCTACAAGAAGTAGTGGATATGGCTGCTATGGATATGGGTAAAGTCATCACACCATCGAGCACATCTACACAAAGTATTGTCACAGGAAAGTAGCATCCATTATCAGGGACCCCCATCACTTAGGTCATGCCCTTTTCTTGCTGCTGCCATTGGATAGGTGGTGCAGATTCCTCAGGACTCACACCACCAGGTTCAGGAACAGTTATTACCCTTTAACAAGCAGGCTCTTGAACCAACGGGCATTACTGCACTCAATTTCACTTACCCCATCATTGAAATACTCCCACAACCTATGGACTCACTTTCTAGGACTCTTCACCTCATGTTCTCAATACTTATTGTTTATTTATTATTTTTTCTTTCCTATTGTATTTGAGTTTTGTCATTTTGCACACTGGTCGAACAGCCAAGTTAGTGCAGTCTTTCATTGGGCATACTGAATAAATCCAGAATAGAATAATAACCACAATAGAGTCAAAGGAAAATGAACCACAGGGTTGTATATGGTGACATATATGTACTTTGATAATAAATTTACTTTGAACTGAACAGAACATTGGAGGAATCAGTAGGTAAGGCAGCATTTCCAGCATCTGCACAATCTCTTGTACTGCAGATTAAATGCCACTGGTGAATCTACTGTATGTTTTTCAACCATTTTAAAAAAAAGAATGATCTAAATTAACCTATTCAGATAAAAGTACTTTGCTGATATTTCAAACACACAAGAGAGGCCTAGTTTACGAAGCCCATAAAATTCAAGTTCAATTCTCACAAAAACTGATTGTGTATTTCAAAAATGTACCATTCTTCAAATAAGCATGGTGCTCTTGATGTTAATTCCAAAATGATCTTTTACTGACTTTAATCTGGCACTTTTCAATATACGTTGCAGTAAGGCTAATTTTTTTTTATTGTTCTATGGAGGCCAAGTCATTGGGTATATTTAGTGTGGAGGCTAATAGGTTTTGCTTAATTGCGGCATCACAAATTACAGTGAGAAGGCAGGACAATGATATTAATAAGGATAATAAGTCAGTCATGATGGAATGGAAGAGCAGACTTCATAAGCTAAATAGCTTAATTCTGCCCAGTGTCTTCATGGTCTTAAATGCAGAGTGAAAATAAGACCAGTTTATCAGGCAATCAGAGACAAAGTTTAATAAGCCTACTGTTTAATTGCAATTGCTATAACTTTACAGGTACATTAAATGTCAATGCATTATTATGGCAACATTATGATATGCTGCGCCAGTGGTGCAGATAAGGGTAAAGGTCTGTTAACTCACATTCAGGAATAAATTCTTAGTTGTTCCCCGAATAGCCAACATACTTTTTTCATAGCAGTAGGAGTAATGACAGCCCAGTTTCTGTTGGCAGCATTTAGCTCTCTACAATCAACACTGCCCTACCCACAAGTCCTTACTTCACTTGATGCCCAAAGAGAGCTTCCTTGCAGAAGCTTGCCAGATTTTCATCACAGGGCTGAATCTTCTGCATATAAATCCCATCACATAGCAGAAACAGGTCAGGACTTGATGATGTAATAGTATAATGATTAGCACAATGCTTTACAGCTCCAGTGATTGGGTTCAATTCCCGCCACGGTCAGTAAGGAGCTTGCACATTCTGCCTATGGTTGTGTGAGTTTCCTTTAGATACTCCAGTTTCCTCCCACATTCTGACGACGTGCAGGTTAGTAAGTTGTGCACATGCTGCCTGGCACCAGAAGCACAGCAATACTTGCAAGCTTACCCTAGAATTTTTTTGGATTGTGCTGGTTGTTGACGCAAAAGACATTTCACTATGTTTCAATGTTACTTCAGACTAAATGCACCTGATCTATTCTGATTTTTAAATAGCTAGTCAATTTGTTCACAATGGCTTAGCCAGCTGTCAAAACCACCATCAGGAATGCTTCCATTTGTGACACTTAGAACATTGTCACTGCTAATATGTCATTACTAGGCTTATTCAATCTGCCAAGGTGAATTTGAGTAGAGTGTGGGCTTGATTGTCAACAGTGGGCTTGATTGTGAAGCTCACTATGATGGGACAGAACGATCAAGGTTCACAATGAAATACGAATACTTGCACAAGAAACTGAGGAATTGTTGGTATCTGTGGGCTCAAAAAAGGATAAGCTCAGAAAAGTGTATGTTGGGGGGGGGGGGGGTAGCCAGATCACTTACCTTGATAGATTAGCCTGTTAACTGATAAAATTGTGAGCCTCTGTAATCTCTGTACAAACTCTGTTTCAGATGCTCTCATTGTGTTTTCATGGCTCATCCTTCTTTGCATTAGCTCAGAGAGCTCATCACTGGCTACTGATCGCATTTTCATCAACAAAGCATCAGATGGCGCAGAGGAAAACCTGCGGGAACCTGACAATGATTGTAAGTCAAATTCCACTTCAATAAGGTTTGTGTATTTACTATATTTTTACAAAATCACACAGTGAAGATTATAAAATGCAATGCTTTAAGGGACACTATTAAGCTCAAGCGACTACAAACCAAATTCCTACCAGCTGGGAAAGCATGATACATAAAAGAGAAAATAAAGATCTTCATTTGATACAAAATGATTTCAACTATCACTATCACACATACTTCTGATGGTATCACTTTCAGAATTATCTTTCCTGCCGTTTAGTTTGATAAGGTTTCAAAATACTTTCAAAAATATGTTATAGTAAATATTAACAAATAAAATGTTTGCACTTGAAAGCAGCAATAGATTTGAAGAAAAAAGATTTGAACAGATGTTATAGTGAAAACAAAACCACATATTGACAAAACATTATTTTATGTAAGCTAGTGAATAAATGGCTTCCAACAGAATCTGAGAATGTAATACTTTATTGCTGCTCTATGGAAAACATTTTTTGGGTTAGTATCTGTTGTAGCAGAACTGCAACAAATCAGTGGAATAAAACGACATCCAAGCACTGATTTGAACTCAATACTGTAAACCTAAAAGCATCATTCATCACAACATGTTGTTGAATTTTTATTTCAGAATATTGGTACTTCATGCTCAAACATATTGACACTGTCAAAGGTCTGGTAGGTTTACAGTATCAGAAATTTTATTTTTCTTCCGCAATATATACTTTGCAGTCTGCCATCGACACAAAACATTTCAGAATGAAATGCTTTTCTAGGATGTGAATTCAAAAGACCATTACTACACCTGCTTCTGAAGGGAAAGAATAGGAAATGGATCCAGTTGAGAGTGGCAAAGATGACTCCTGGTGCACTAGGTTCAAAGTATAAGCCAATGTAAGGTGACCATATGAGGACAAATGGTGTCTTTGTAGTCGCGGAATAATGGAATCTTTCAATGCAATTGAACCTTTGTTATAAATAAACAAAATGTAGAAATGTATGCAGGGAAAGCTAAATGATGGCTAAAATGAACTGTCTGTAATATGTTGAAAGCAGAGAATTACATTACTTTGCAAAATCCAAATTTCCCCAACTAAGTTTTAGTATCACTTCTCTTATTGGTAATTGGTTGTAATGCTAAAAAAAGCTTCAGAAAGTGATCACTAAGTAAAACTAAGCTGTTTAATCTATGTTTAGGTTACACTGTGTAGTACATAACAGGGCCAGTACATTCACAAGGTGAATACCCTTTAACCTATCTCAATGTGTTAATGTAAAAATTAAGAGGGAGAAGTTATTCTCAATGCATCACCACAAGCCTTTAAAGTAAATACTGCAGGCCCTCCCTTTAAAAAAATGTTTCCCTAAGGCTTTATTGTGAGCACATTTTCCCTTCAAACCATTTGAAATCAGCTTAAACTAAATTCCTCTTAGGGGAGATTGCAAGATAACTTGGGGCAAAAAATAAGTAAAATGAAGTAAAAGTTGCTTGAAAAGCAGTTCAACCAAATTTTTTAAATTATGCTTTGATTAGAATAAAATTCAATACAGGATTACTTTGGGTGTTCTTACAAACATAAATGCTTGAATCTGTCAGAAGAAAGCAGGTTTGATTTACAGATACAATCCTTTCATTACATATAAACTAACTGATGCACATTAAATTTCACTTGGTCGGTATCTGATCATATTTCAACACAGGTTATTTTACATGTCAGAGTTCTGGTGAGTATATGCTGCTCGTCCAACTTCTAATTACCAAACTACACTCTGATCTGCTGTAATCATTCAGTCCACAACCTACAGACTAACTTCCAAAGCTCTACAACTCATTCTCATATTATTTGCTGTTTTTATTTGCACAGTTAGTCTCCTTCTGCACTTTGGTTGTCAGATTTATGTATATTATTTCATAAATTTCATATATTGTATTTATCTCCCTGTAAATGCCTGCAAGAAAATGAATCTCAAGGTAGTATGTGGTGACATATATATATTCTTCGATAATAAATTAGAAGTGTAGAAGTATCCGGGGGAAGGGGAAGGGGGAGAGGGAGAAGATAATCATACACAAAATGCCTGTTCACCTCCCATGGTCCTCATAGTTTCAGAATCCTGCTCCTAGCACATTGGCATGGCAGAGCGCAACAAAGGTGCTGCCTCACCACAGACCGCTTGCCACACTCGAAAGAACAATTTTTGTAGCACTGCTCATTAGAGTCATTTAACGCAACAGAAGAATACACAAACATTAAAAACATTGATACAAATTGAAAAATAAATCACTTCTTCACCTCAGCAATAAACACATGCTGGAGGAACTCAGTAGGTTAGGCAGCATCTATTGAGGGGAATAAGTAGACAATGTTTTGGGCTGAGATCCATTATCAGGACTGGACAAGAAAGGGGGAAGAGGCTAGAATAAGTCAGGGGAGGGGAGGAATGCCAACTGGTAGGTGTTAGGTGAGAGGGAAGATGGATGGGTGAGGAGGGGGAGAGAGAATGGGAAAAAGGGAAGGAGGAGGGGCACCAGAGGGAGGTGATAGGCAGGTGAAAAGAGAAGGGGTTAGAGGGGAGCCAGAATAGGGAATTGAGAAAGTGAGAAGGGAGAGGGGAGAGTAATTACCAGAAATTAGATAAATCGATGTTTATGCTGTCAGGTTGGAGGCTACCCTGACAGGAGTGCTGCTCTTCCAACCCAGGTGTGGCTTCATCATGGCAGTAGAGGAGGCAATGGACACTTCGACACCTCTCCTGGCAACTGTCATATCTTATTCATTTTTATGAAAAATAATACATTTCTGTCAACTTTAAGCTTTAATTTTACTTTCCATTTTTACACCATCTCCACCTTCTTTTCTTTCTTTCTTTTTCAATCTTTTTATTGAGTTTCATATAAATATAAAAAAAACATAACATAATAATGACTAGGTTATGAATACAATAGACTTAAGATTACATTAATAATAGGATAATGATATCCTATTAAACATCAACAACAAAAAAGTACATTAATCAATCAAGTCTATATAATTATATATGAAAAAAAACAAAACTAATCATCAAAAGAAAAAGAAAAAAAAATTAGAGATGTGTGAAAGAAAATATATATATGAAACAAACACTAAACTAAAACTAACATGGGCAATAATAACAGTTTATAAGTATATGATAGTGTCAAAGAGCTCCGGAACTCCATACCTGAACAAGAATAAACAGAGAGAAGGTCTGGGAAAGGCCAAATTAATTCATATGAAAATGTCGGATGAACGGTCCCCAAGTTTCTTCAAATTTAATTGACGAGTCAAAAATAGTGCTTCTAATTTTTTCCAAACTCAGATAAGAAATAGTTTGAAAAAGCCACTGAGATGTGGTAGGAGGGTTTACTTCTTTCCAATTTTGTAATATAGACCTTCTGGCCATTAATGTTACAAAAGCAATCATTCGTCTGATTGAAGGAGAAAACTGATTACCATCCTCATTTGGTATACCAAAGATTGCAGTAATAAAGTTAGGTTGTAAATCGATGTTCCAAATTGAGGAAATGGTAACGAATATGTCCTTCCAATAGTTATGTAAAGTGGGACATGACCAAAACATATGGGTCAGTGAAGCCACTTCTGAATGACATCTATCACATTGAGGGTTAATATGAGAATAAAATCGAGCAAGTTTATCTTTAGACATATAAGCTCTATGTACAATTTTAAATTGTATTAAAGCATGTTTAGCACATATAGAAGAAGAATTAACCATTTGTAAAATTTTTTCCCATTTATCTGTTGGTATATTGTATCGAAGTTCTTTTTCCCATTGTTGTTTAATTCTATCAGACATCTCTGGTTGTATCTTCATAATCATGTTGTAAATAAAAGCAACTAATCCCTTCTGACAAGGATTTAAGGTAAAAATCAAATCTGAGAAATCTGTTGAAGTTGAGTTGGGAAAAGATGGTAAAACTTTATGTAAAAAATTTCTGATTTGTAAATATCTGAAGAAATTAGATTTAGGTAATTTAAATTTATTGGAAAGTTGGTCAAAAGACATCAAAGTACCTTCAAAAAAAAGGTCACGAAAACATTTTATACCTTTCCTTTTCCATATGCTAAAGGCTTGATCTGTCAAGGAAGGTTTAAAGAAAAAATTAAATAAAATAGGGCTATCAAGCACAAAGTTTTTCAAAGTAAAAAATTTCCGAAATTGAAACCAAATTCGTAATGTGTGTTTAATAACAGGATTAGATATCTGTTTATTAAATTTAACTAAATCAGCAGGAAGAGAAGAACCAAGAACAGAGAATAAAGAATATCCCTTTACTTCATTGCATTCCAAATTTACCCACTGCGGACACAATAATGAGTCCAAATCTAATTTCCAATACGTTAGGTTACGAATATTATTCGCCCAATAATAAAATCTAAAGTTAGGCAAAGCTAAACCACCATCTTTTTTAGATTTTTGTAATTGCCTTTTACTTAACCTGGGGTTTTTGTTTTGCCACACAAATGAGGAAATTTTTGAATCAATGTTGTCAAAAAAGGATTTAGGAATAAAAATTGGTAAGGCTTGAAATAAATATAAAAATTTCGGTAAAATCATCATTTTAATAGCATTAATCCGACCAACTAATGATAAGAATAAGGGAGACCATCTTGTAGTAAGACGTTGTATTTGAAGAAGCATAGGTAAAAAATTCAGTCTAAATAAATCTTTATATTTCTTGGTAATTTTTATACCTAAATAGGTAAAATTATCAGTAACAACTTTAAATGGAATCCTGTCATTCAATAAAGTTTGCGCGTTTAAAGGGAATAATTCACTCTTATCTAAGTTTAATTTATAACCAGAAAAACTACCAAATTGAGCCAACAAGGATAAAATAGTGGGAATAGATCTATCAAGATCAGAAATATATAACAGCAAATCATCAGCATAAAGTGATAATTTATATAATTTCTCATTACGGGTAATACCAAAAATATTAGGAGATTCACGAATAGCAATAGCTAAAGGTTCTAACGCAATATTAAATAATAAAGGACTTAAAGGACAACCTTGTCTCGTACCACGAGATAATTGAAAAAAGGAGGATCTATAATTATTTGTAAGAACAGAAGCAACAGGTTTATAGTATATTAGTTTAATCCATGATATAAAATTAGGACTAAAATTAAAATTTCTCAATGCATTAAATAAATATGTCCATTCAACTCTATCAAAGGCTTTTTCAGCATCTAATGAGATAACACATTCTGGGACTGTGGGTGATGAAGTATGAATTATATTAATCAATTTTCTAACATTAAAAAAAGAATACCGATTCTTAATGGAACCAGTTTGATCTTCTGAAATAATCTGTGGTAGTACCTTTTCTAATCTAGTGGCTAAAATTTTTGTAAGAATCTTAGAATCTACATTTAATAATGATATAGGGCAATAAGATGTACATAAAGTAGGATCTTTATCTTTTTTAAGAATTAGAGAGATAGTAACTTCATAAAAAGACTGAGGTAATCTCTTCTTAGCAAATGCATCGTTAAAGATTTCACATAACCAAGGGGAAAGCAAAGAAGAAAAAGTTTTGAAAAATTCTACAATATAACCATCAGGGCCAGGAGCTTTCCCTGAATTCATTGATGAGACAGCCTCACCTATTTCGGCCATAGAGATAGGAGCATCAAACAAGCTACGATCTTCACCAATCAGTTTAGGAATATTCAAATTGTTAAAAAAATTATCCATCATGGACAGATCACCATCAAATTCTGATTGATATAAAGATTTATAAAAATCTTGAAAAGTATTATTGATTTCTTTATGATCAGTGGTTAAATTACCGTCTTGTTTACGAATTTTAATAATTTGTCACCTGGTCGAAATAGCTTTTAATTGATTAGCTAACAGTTTACCAGTTTGATCACTGTGAATATAGAATTGAGCTCTAGTCCTAATTAATTGATTTTCAATTGAAGAAGATAATAATAAACTATGTTCCATTTGAAGCTCGACTCTCTTCTTATAAAGTTCTATGGTAGGAGTCACGGAATAAATCTTATCAATTTCCTTAATTTTATCCACTAATAAAGCAATATCTAAATATCTTTGTTTCCTTTTACCAGCGGAATACGAAATAATTTGTCCACGGATAAAAGCCTTAAAAGAGTCCCAAAGTATTCCTCTGTCAATTTCTTCAGTATAGTTTGTTGAGAAAAACAAATCAATTTGCTGTTTTATATAGGTGACAAATTCTGGGTCTTGAAGCAGAGTAGCATTAAGTCTCCAAGATCTAACATTATTGGAAAAGTCCGGAATCTTAATAGATAACTTCAAAGGTGCATGATCCGAAATAGTAATAGAATCATATTTACAATCAATAACATCCGTTAATAACCGATGATCAATAAGTAATCAATTCTAGAATAACTATGATATACATGTGAAAAAAATGAAAATTCTTTATCTTTAGGGTTCAAAAACCGCCATATTTCAGTAATTCCCGAATCAACCATAAAAGAATTAATAAGTAAGGCTGATCTATTCGGAAGAGTTCGAATAGGATTAGATCTATCCATCAAAGGATTCAAACAACAATTAAAATCTCCACCCATTATCAACATATATTCATTCAGATTAGGAAGGGAAGTAAATAAACGTTTAAAAAATTCACGGCAGTCAAAATTTGGGGCATAAATATTAACTAGAACCACTTTCCGATTGAAAAGTGAACCAGTTATCAACAAAAATCTGCCCTGTGGATCAGAAATAATTTCGTGATGTGTAAACAAAATTGAGGGGTCTATAAAAATAGACACACCCCTAATTTTAGCGGTACAATTCGAATGAAATTGTTGACCCTTCCAGAACCTAAAAAAACATTGATTATCCTCCCTCCTAATATGGGTTTCCTGTGCAAAAATAATATTAGCGTTCAATCTATGGAATACCTTAAATATTTTTTTACGTTTAATCGGATGATTTAAACCATTAGTATTCCAAGAGATAAAATTAATAGATTTATCCATCATGCCAATATTAGTTGTGTATATCATAATAGGTTAAAAAGACACATAACCCATAATTTAGGAAAAAGGAAAATAGAATCAGGAGCAACCGGAGAACATGACACCTCAACAATATTAATAATTTAAAGTTGGCCCATAAACTAAAAGCAGAAAAAAAACGCAAAAGCGTGAAAAAAGATCCCCACCCCTCCCCCCACCCTTCGAAGAAAAGCCAAGCGGCAAGCGCATAATCTAACACTAACCTTACCCCCATTTCAAGATGGCAGCTCCATAAAAAGCTTTAAAAAAAAACTATGTAACACCCATATTTAAATATAGGGTTGCAAAAAGAAAATATATGTCAATCAGAATGAGAAAACTAATATAATAAAACAATCTTTAACAAAAAAATAAACATTAAAATTTAAGAGTGTAATATACCTTTAAAAAAATTTCATATATAAATGCAAGAAAGATGACGTTTCAAAAGCAAAGACTTATGGGAAGAAGAAACGACATTTTGAAAAAGCCATCTTACAAAATATAAATGTAGATTCAACAATCTATTAAAAAAGTTTAATAATAAAAAAAATACCAAAATAGGATCAAAAAAGATTCAATAAACACTACAATATATATAAAAAAAACTAAAAAAAATTCAAAACATTCGTCCCATTTCTAAGTACAGGCAAACAAATAAATGTTTATAAAAAGCAGAGTCTTATGGGAAGAAGAAACGACATCTTGAAAAAAATAAATCATTATTACAAGACGTAGATGTATATATCTGAAACAGAAAAAAGAATAAAAAAAAATATTATAAAAGTTAAGAAAGCAACCATAAAACAGTGATAATAGTGAAAAATAAGAGCCAGACCCGTAGAACGGGATAAAAAGTTATAACCCAACTTCGTAGGTTACTTAAAATGAGATGGCACCCTCTCTCCGAGGAATCTTCAACATGACACGTAGTTCAAGTTGCACTAGAAGATCTATATTCTTCAACAAATTTCTTCGCTTCTTCCGGTGTTTTGAAAAATTGCTGACTGTTGTCGTTTAACGTAATTCTGAGCTTCGCTGGATACATTTAAGCTTGTTTAAGGCCAATCGAATAAATCTCTGCCATCACTGGTTTAAAAGCGATTCTTGATTTCATTACATCATAAGAATAATCTTCAACAATTCGGAATGAATTGGTGTTATAAGAAATCATGCCTTTTTTACGAGCTAATCGAATTAAAAGCTCTTTCTCCCGAGGATAATGAAGGCGAACAATCACCGCTCGTGGTTTATCAGACAGAGCCGAAAATCTCGCAACTCTGTGAGCGCGGTCGATAACAGGTTTGGATTGCAAACCTTCAGCACTGAAAGTTTCCCATAGTAATTTAGAGAAAAATTCAGTTAAATCACCGGACTCAACTTTTTCGGGAAACCCGATGATACGCAAATTCTGTCTACGAGATCGGTTTTCGAGATCAGTAATTTTAAACTTATACTGATCCATAGTTTTAGCATTTGACTCTACCTTCTTCTCCAACGCTTCAATTGTACGTACTTGTTCACAAATGGATTTTTCAAGAGTCGCGATCTTATCTTCATGCCGCTGAATGTCCGATGCCTGCGATTGAAGTTTAATTTCAAGCGATCTATCAGCTTCTTCAAGTTCGGATATTTTCCTGGTAAGTTTATTTTCCAAACTTGTCAGTCTGCTTCCCAATCTACCATCCAATCTGCCTTCCAGACTCGAAAGTTTAATATCCAGTTTAGCGTCCAAAAGAGTAGAGATTGCGTCGATGGATACAGGTTCCTTAGACGATTTCTTGCTTGTAGCCATTTTAAGTTTGTCGAGATTAGATCAAATATTATTTTAGGAAGAAAAAGTTAATCAAAAGTATCAACCCATGTGATTAAAATCGAAAAGATTTAATTAAGGGGTGATTATAGTTGAAAAAATGAAGAGCGCCTAAAGGCAGATGTTTACGTCGCCATCTTGAAACTCCACCCCCCCCCTCCACCTTCATACAGACCAATTCTGACTCTGAGTTAAGTAAACCTGCCCATACTCTGATCCTTTAATTCAGAACTGCACCACTTATCACTTCTCCAACCCTAAATTATACCAATCTCAATCAATTCTGAACTAGTCCAATACCCGATGGAAACAAAGTAATTCCTTATCGAGATCACAAAGCTGTTTCTGAGAATTTATTTCTGGCCATTCCTCAGGATAGTCCTAAAGAGCATAGATTCAGGATCATTGTCCTCTGTATGTTATTTAAAAGCAAAGGTCTCAGAACACAACTGTGTAAATAACCTAATGATTGTAGTTGTTTGTAATTTGTTTGATGGGTTCAGTGCTCCCTCTCTCAGAGATTCCTTCATTTAAGAAGAGAAATGATCCACTTAACGACCTTCCCGCTCACCTTTCAACTTCTAGCTTGTACTCCTTCCCCACCACCCACCTTCATATTCTGGCTCTTACCCACTTCCTTTCCAGTCCTGATGAAGGGTCTCAGCCTGAAACATCAACTCTACCTCTTTCCACAGATGCAGCTTGACCTACTGAGTTCCTCCCGCACTTTGTATGTGCGTGTGTTACTCTGACCTTCCAGCATCAGCAGATTCTCTTATGTTAATGATCAAGGGTATTTTTTAAAACTACTTGTATTTCTTCACACCCATGACTTAAAGAACTACAGCAAAGTCACAACTATTTTAAGCTTTGTGGTTTGGGCATATATAACACTTTCTTACTAAAGTTCAATTACTTGCATTGCAGCTAAATAAACCTAAAAAGTCCTAATAACTGTTTTGAGCACTTGTAAGTACCGTGAAAAGAGTTTTATATGAGAAGCTGATCAAAACATGACAAACACTTTACAGAGAAGAAGCCAGTTAGTTGCTCAATGTCCCACCTGAGTGTGGCAAGCTTCTTTCCACACACTTATACCAATGAGGCTGATTAAAATTCATCAGACCACACCAATAAAAAACAAAAATTGCAAAAGTCTTCCTGAAATAACCACAATTCATATACAATTCTAATTGTGAAAATGCTTTGTTCATTAAGCAGTTAGCCCACAATTATTTATAAAGCTAACAGTTGAAAATTACAACACTCACCAGCAATACTCTTCCTCTTCTGATGAATAGCATGGTGTTGAGTTGCAGGTAAATTGAAGGAGCTACTCATATTCTGTGCATCCTGATTAGCTGTGGTTTTGATAAATTCAATGCCACTCTGAAGGACCCGGAACTGCAGTACAACAGCCATTTCTACAAAGGACATTGATTAAATTCATCACTATACAAACAGCAGAACTTTTAATTTTTTTTTGTTCTTATTCTAAGGATCCAGCATCTGTGGCCTTCTGCCTCCAAAAACTTGACAGGCTTCTTCCCAGAATTTAAGTGAAAAAATATTTTCTTAGTTCCAATCTAATCCAATTAAATTACACCGTGCCCACCAGTTAATATTCTCTCTGCAAGACTAAACATGTCCTATTTGTTAACAAGAGAAAATCTGCAGATGCTGTAAATCCATAGATACTGCCTGGCCTGCTTAGTTCCTCCAGCATTTTGTGTGTGTTGCTCCTATTTGTTCAATTTGTCTCGGCTTCTCAATTTTATAAACCATGATTAACCTTACCTGAATCAAAGAAAACAAACTGTTATGTTTGAACATTCCTAAATGTGGGGATCTGTTTTAAGGACAATAGCATTTCAGAATACTAAAAATAAACTTAAACACCTTAACAAAATATCTCAACTATTTGTTAACACACAACTACTTTCCATCCGCCATTTACTTACAGAGTTTTAGTTCAGACCGAGCAGTACACGACAGTATTAAATAAAACCAAAGAAAGGAAAAGATGCCAACAATTAATTTGTAATAGCAAACTAGAGAGTTTCCTAGCTACAACTCCTGCATGCTATTCTTTCTAGAGTGAAGTACACAAAATACTCGAGGACCTCAGCAGGTCAGGCAGCCAAGAAGAGGAGTAATCAGAATAAGCTTTGAAGAACTCTGATGAAGAGTTGTGGGAAATTTATTTTTCTTCATAGATGCTGCCTGACCTGCTGAGTCCCTCCAGCATTTTGTGTGTGTTACTCTGGATTTCCAGCATCTGCAGAATCTTTTTATGTTTATGTTGTTTTTCTTTCTTGTGCTTCAGCAATGTTGCTAATTTACTGGTTTACAGCAGTTCCAAAATTACCAAATATGAATTTATTACAAGAATGCTTCTCCTCCTTCAGTCAAAAATTCATTCAAAAACAGGTAGCTGGGGGTCAATGTCACATGGTGGAAAAAACATATTAAATAAGTGGCTTCTGAATGTTTGGATCCTTTTATTGAACAATTTTTGTCCTGTGAAAGTCTGTATACAGTTTAAAGTTTTAGTGGTTACCTTTAGTTTTTGTATCCTTGCTGTTCTGCAGGTATCCAAGCAGTGATATTAAATCCTCTATTATGCGAAAATATGGCAAACCAGAAGAGCTGCAGTAATGGATGGTAACCGCGACCAACAGCTGCTGAATATCATACAACACCAATTTGTATTCACTCAACGGAATGCTATAATGAAACAGTATTATTAAATACATTTAGCAAAGCAAGACAACTCTAAGGCAGGATTATAACAAAAATTACTACTTATAAAACTAAATAAAAACCTCTATAATAAAGTTTTTTTTTAAAAAGTAGATAATTAATGAATGGGATTGCTGAAGCCAACTAGCTGAGATACTAGGGTCAAACTAGTTCAAGCTTATTGTCATTCAACTATATCTATATACCACCAAATGAAGCAACATTCTGATGGACCAAGAAGTACAACATAATACATATTAACTTGTATACAACACAAGGTAATACTACCAGGATAACTTGAATTGATATAATAGTCCAATCAGAAAAACATTCCATAAGTCCTTTTGGAAACAGACAATGCTACTTGCATCACTGTTGAGAAATATTCAATGCACACACAACTATTTATGGTTAACAGGGAAGTGAATCCAAATTGGCTGAAGGTTGCTTACTGTGATTTCAGAATCTCGATGAATTTTTCATTTGAAATGCCTGTCAAATACTTCAATCTGGTTTTTTTTTGTACTTACAAGCTGAATTCTGCCATTATTGACAGACAGACAGGAGGGAATGCAACTGGGAAAGAGAAAATGAGGAGGCAAGGTGGGAGGAAGCAAAGCAAGAGAGCTGTCAATAATCTTGCGGGTAATGGATATCTGCTTCTCAAGATACCTACAACCATGTCCACTATGCCTCCTGCCTAGACCCAACCTCCTGTAAGGACTCCATTCCATTTGCTCCAATGATAAGACACTAGAGTGCCTTGACATTGGTGCTTCTGAAATTCTTTCACCCACTCTCTTCTCAAACAGAAGAAAAACAGTTCCCCAGTCCTTAACCGCCATATCCACCGAATCAACCTTCTCAATTTTTACTAGCTACCACAAGATTCTACCACTAGGCACATATTCCACTTTCCTGCCAGCATTTTGAAGGGACCATTCCCTTCATGATTCCCTGATCTGCTCTTCTGATTCCATCTACTACTGTCCATATTATGTCACTTCCTCATGCAACTGTAGGAGATACGTACTTTCATCTCTTTCAAATTCCCATCAGACAAGTATAAAAACTGGATCTCCAGTTAAAATATGGTTCACTTGCACTTCATCCATTCTAGTGTACAACATGGCTACAAAATGTTTACAATAAGGATTCCTCTATGTTTGAAATGACCAAGCAGATTGGGAGATTGCTTTCTGTCTGCTTGCATTTAGACTGTAGGGAGAACCCTGAACTTCTGGTTGCCTGCCACTTTAATTCTCCTACATCATTATAATATACCCAAAGCAAGTTTCAGGAACACTTCGTTTTCTGTCCGGATAAGCTGCAGTTTTCAGTGGCCAATATGGAATTAACCAACTCTAGATAACTTGCTTTTTCATTTAATCTATGTTAGAAATGGCCATTTCTGCACATCGTCATTTTGGCTCAGTTTATTTTTAACATGTTTGTACGGTCTGGCTTGCTGGGCATGTCACACAGCTATTCTATTAGCAAAATATTAAACAAAGTATAATCTGATCTTAACAGCTACATTTATTTATTTGGTCTCACACTTTAGATATTCCCTTTGTTCGACTCATCCCTCCCCACATTCTCTGTTGGTGTTCACTTGTGCCCTGTTTGATTAGCTTTATTGTCACTTGTACATTGAAACATACAGTGAAATGCATCATTTGCATCCAGTCAAATCAGTGAGGATTGTGCTAGGGACAGCCTGCCAGTGTCACCATGCATCCAGCACCAACATATCATGCCCGCAACTCACTAATCCTAAACATACATCCTTGGAATGTGGGAGTTCTGATGAAGGATCAAGGCCCTGAAATGTTATCCGTTTTTCTTTCCACAGATAATCCCAGATCTGTTAAGTGTTTTCAGCATTTTATGCTTTCATTCCAGATTTCAGTATCTGAACTAATTTGATATTCATTTACTGTCTGGCATGATATTAGTTTCATAAACAGAAAGGATGTTGTTCACAATGTAAAGGTGGAAATTTTGTTCCCCCCAAATGATCATCAAAGAGCAGTAGATAGCTGTGTGATGACTAGGTCAAGCAGATTTACCCATTGCACTGGTTCCCTCATAACCTCCCACAGAACTAGTCTTGTAAATATGTCCTTCTGGACTCAGCTAGCTCAGTGTTGCTGAGGCATTCAGGTAACTGTTACTGAAGTTGTTCCACCCGTTGAACCATAATTGTCTTTGCTACTCTCTGCACTTTATCTGAATGATAAACATTGGAGTGGAAATGGTTTATCAGCTGAGGCAGGGTATTAAATTGCAAATAGCAGGAGATATCTATGCCCATGCTCGATCTGGTGTTTGAGACTTCTTAGGCTCTAGCCCATGCACCTTGTTTCCAACTTCATACCACTGTGCTACCATTTCTGTTCGTATTCTAAGTGAGATAGGGCATACCAAAGGACCCTGATCTTTTTTAGCTTTGATAAGGGGTAGTGAACCTTTTAGAGAGCGTATGCCCAAATTAATGATAACACTCCATAATAAAATTCCCTCATGTGCCATGGTAATTTTAATCTTTTAAAAAGTCAATTGAAAATAGCATCATTTCTAAATAGCATTGTTATCGAAACCATTTACTATCCAAACAAAGATACGTACACCAGTTCTGCGAGGATTTAAAAATGTATCATTCAGCTCATGTATTCCCATAATTGTCTGGCTGGTGCCAAGCCGGCCTGAGATATTTCCTGTAAAGACCTAACTGCTCTCACATTATAAAAAAAATCATCTGCTGCTTCATTTGGCAGTAAAGTAAACATCTTCTTATTATGGGTGAGGTTTAAACAATCAAGGGGTGGCAATGAATATTGCATGCCAACAAAATTTTTGCACTTGTCTTGTTGGGCACTCATGGTTTGCCACTCCTGCCTTAGATATTGGTTGGTTATCCAGCATGGTGACTGTGAGACAGATCTCCCAATTTAAACACATTTCCAATTGTTGTTAAGGAAAGCATATGGGACAGATACTACAAATTTTGCTATCCAGTAATAGTTTGAAATATCTGAGAGCTATGCCACATCACTTCAGAATGCAGTTAAATCATATAAACATTGGCAGTTTTCCTTTGCTGAAAGACAAATGCTGATTGATATTATAAAACAATCAGTGGTTTTGTGACTATCTTTACTGGTTCAAGCTTTCGCAATTTACTGAAGTTCTCCAGTTAGCATGATGGGATCTGTACCTGCTGTTGTAATGTAGGAAATGCAGCAACCCCTTAACCCACAGCATGGATCCTAAAAGCTGAGATAACGACCAAATAATCTGTTATAGCAATGTTACTTATGGGGTAATTATTGGGCAGAAAGTCTGTAATAGCTCTACATTGCACATAACAAATGTTGGTTCGACACCTTTAAGCTGGAGAAGGATGGGAATCCAACAATTTCATTCTTATTACAGTAGAACATAAGCCACTCAAATTAAAAGTAATTAACTTTCGGTAATTGCAAAAGTTGTAAGATAATTGTAAGAATTTACTATCAACTAATACCCATGGTAGCTTTCTTACCCATTCTCTAATCCATTAAGTGCTGCCAAGGTGTTGAACAAGACATACAGCAAACCATTATCAAGAAGTATATCAGCTAACTTGGAACAGGTGTTCAAAAACTGAAGTACAACACACAATATATGGTGCAGTAACGTATTTTCATAGAGAGAGTTTTCAATAAGGCCCAATACAGGAATGATGCATCTTTTACGGAATGGGTCGATATTAGCCACAGTCTCTGAATCCAGCCTATTTCAATTGGAAAACAAAAGGCAAATTACTGATGAGTTGAACCACAAGATAAAGCTAACCAAATACAGCATGTACATTTACAATCCACAGATCTTCCAACAATGCAAAAAGTTATTGATCAGTTAAAGAAAAAATGTACTCCTTTACCACCTTAATTGGACAGCACACCAAATTCATTTCTGAAGAAAGAGCTAGTCCGATAAACGGAATCTTCCATATATGTAAGTGATTTATTCGAACGTCACAAAAAACCACCCCATTTTTGACATATGCTTCTGTTAATTTGCCCTGCAGCTTTTGCATGTAGAAACACCTATTGTATTTGCAGATCTGTAAGTTTTTACTGACGAGCAGGGGTTCCTAACCTGGGGTCCACAGAACCCTCGCTTCATGGTATTAGTCCATGGCATAAAAAAGGTTGGGAACTCCTGCACCAGAGAATAGATTCAACTGCACTTCTGCATTCAGCTGCTGTTTGGTGTTCCTGGAACTTTATATACCCCAAGTCAACTTAAATTATTGTGTATTTCAAAAGTACCAATATTTAAAAGGTCAAAAAAATGACATTAGGTAAGCCCAGATCCTGTGCTCTCAATAGCTCATTTTATATATAGGTACACATATAAAAGACCCTACTTCTGTGTCCAATTGTTTCTTAAAACTTCAAAAGAAGTATTCTTCTTGACATGGTCAGTACACCCAGAATTGGGTTTTAAAGGTAACAGGGAGAAGGCTCTCAATTTTGTTGAGAGGGACAAAAAAATATCAGTCATGATGGAATGCAAAGCAGGCTCAATGGACTTAATGGCCCAATTCTGTTCCTATGCTTTATGGCCTTATAATACTGGTTCCAGGTCAATCTTCAATTGACCCATCACCAGTATCATGGTGAACGAATAACTATAACAATAGATAGTGCTCTGACCTAAAGGAAAAAAATGGAATTGTGGTTGGAAGAATTCAGAAATAAAGCAAATTTAATCTAAGTAATTAAAATGCTCAGGCAGTAAGCAACGAAAATATGAACAAAAAAATCATATAACTTGGACTAAAATTAGCACAAGTAGGTAAGGAATAGATAACACAAACATGAAAGAGCATGTGAAACTAAGTTGAGATCAGTATTTGAAGAAAATTCATTGATTTAAAGAAAATAAAGTTAAATTTAACTGCTAATTTGAATGCAAAAGGCCAAAGGCAGTAGATGTAGTGTACAGATGAAATATTTCAAAATATTTAACTTTAAAGAGGAAAGATTAATATGGAAAAGAAAAGCAGAATGGGCAAGGGTATTTCTATTATAGGCATTAGGATACGGAGACTAAATATATTAGATAGAAAAGAATGAATCAGTTTAGGCCAGCCTTTCTCAAAAATTTTGCCCTGGAGGAAACCTTGAAATAATTTTCAGGTCTCAGGGAACCCCTGCGTAAAATTATTATATCTACAGCTCACGGTACATTTGAGTGATCAGGAAGTTGCAGATAATAAATAAAAATAATTGTCAATGCTCTTTTGAGTAGAGAATGGCAGGTAGAATTAAGGAAAACCCCAAGACATTCTACAAGTATGTGAAGAGCAAGAGGATAAGGCATGAAAGAATAAGATCTATCAAGTGTGACAGTGGGAAAGTGTGTATGGAACCGGAGGAAATAGCAGAGGTACTTAATGAATACTTTACTTCAGTATTCACTATGGAAAAAGCTCTTGGTGATTGTAGTGATGACTTGCAGCGGACTGAAAAGCTTGAGCATGTAGATATTAAGAAAGAGGTTGTGCTGGAACTTTTGAAAAGCATCAAGTTGGATAAGTTGCTGGGACTGGATGAGATGTACCCCAGGCTACTGTAGGAGGCAAGGGAGGAGATTGCTGAGCATCTGGCGATGATCTTTGCATCATCAATGGGGACAGGAGAAGTTCCGGAGGATTGGAGGGTTGCGGATGTTCTTCCCTTATTCAAGAAAGGGAGTAGAGGTAGCCCAGGAAATTATAGACCAGTGAGTTTTATTTCAGTGTTTGGTAAGTTGATGGAGAAGATCCTGAGAGGCAGGATTTATGAACATTTGGAGAGGCATAATATGATTAAGAATAGTCAGCATGGCTTTGTCAAGGGCAGGTCGTGCCTTACGAGCCTGATTGAATTTTTTTGAGGATGTGACTAAACACATTGATGAAGGAAGAGCAGTAGGTGTGGTGTATATGGATTTTAGCAAAGCATTTGATAAGGTACCCCGTGCAAGTCTTATTGATAAAGTAAGGAGGCATGGGATCCAAGGGGACATTGCTTTGTGGATCCAGAACTAGCTTGCCCACAGAAGGCAAAGAGTGGCTGTGGATGGATCATGTTCTACATGAAGGTGACCAGTAGTGTGCCTCAAGGATCTGTTCTGGGACCCTTACTCTTCGTGATTTTTATAAATGACCTGGATGAGGAAGTGGAGGGATGGGTAAGTTTGCTGATGACACAAAGATTGGAGGTGTTGTGGAGTGTGGAGGGCTGTCAGAGGTTACAGTGGGACATAGATAGGAAGCAAAACTGGGCTGAGAAGTGGCAGATGGAGTTCAACCCAGATAAGAGTGAAGTGGTTCATTTTGGTAGGTCAAATATGATGGCAGAATATAGTATTAATGGTAAGACTCTTAGCAGTGTGGAAGATCAGAGGGATCTTGGAGTCCGAGTCCATAGGACACTCAAAGCAGCTGCGCAGGTTGACTTTGTGGTTTAGATAGCATATGGTGTATTGGCCTTCATCAATTGTGGAACTGAATTTAGGAGCTGAGAGGGAATGTTGCAGCTATATAGGACCTTAGTCAGACCCCGCTTCGAATACTGTGTTGTTCTAGTTGCCCCACCACAGCAAAGATGGGGAAAAAATAGAAAGTGTGCAGAGGAGATTTACAAGGATGTTGCCTGGATAGGGGAGCATGCCTTATGAAAACAGGTTGAGTGAACTCGGCCTTTTCTCCTTGGAGCAACAGAGGATGAGAGGTGACCTGATAGAGGTGTATAAGATGATGAGAGACATTGATCACGTGGATAGTCAGAGGCTTTTTCTTAGGGCTGAAGTGGCTGCCACAAGAGGGCACAGGTTTAAGGTACTGGGGAGTAGATATAATGGAGATATCAGGGGTAAGAATTTTTACGCAGAGAGTGGTAAGTGCGGGAAATGGGCTGCCAGCAACAGTGGTGGAGGCGGATATGATAGGGTCTTTTAAGAGTCTTTTGGATAGATACGTGGAGCTTAGAAAAATAGCGGGCTATGGGTAACACTGGTAATTTCTAAAGTAGGGACATGTTCGGCACAACTTTGTGGGCCAAAGGGCCTGTATTGTGCTGTAGGTTTTCTATGTTTCTATGAATTTTTAGCCAATCTTTTTTGGAAAAAAAACAGGTAGATTAGATAAGCTTAGCTTACTTTTCTTGAAATAAATCTGTATTTCCCTTTCGTAAATTTTAAAAACATATAAGGCAAACACAATAAATTTTTGTTAAATAACTGGCTTAAGCCAAAATGGGAGTTAATTTTTCTAAAGGTAGTCTCAGAAGATTTAATTTAAATAAAGGTTGTAAACTAATTTTAATTAATGCTATTTACAACATGAAAATTTATTGACAATGTTGAACAGTAAAGTTACTAAATGCTATAAGCCAAAGCAATACAAATAAAAATATAGCCAGACACAATTTTATGTAAGACTTTGAAAAAACTTTGTGTTGCGCAAAGTTCAAAAAATAAAGTATATTTTTTTGAATCACGATTTCTCGCAGAACCCCAAGCAACTTCTTGCCAAATTCTGGTCGAGAAACCCTGGCTTAGGCTGAAGTGTACCGAAAACACTGATGGGGATAATTAAAAGCTATATTGTTGAGCATAGATTGATATTGTAGAGGTACAAATTACCTACTAATTGGCAACTCTATCAATAATATCAGTCTTATCCTGCTGAACTACCTTGAATTTAATGTTAGTGCTTTATGTCATTAACTATCTGATTTCCCTAGAGACTAACAAAATATTAGGAGGTCAAAATCTCTATTAGGTTACTCCATTACTCCAAAGCAATGCATAACTGAGGTGACAGAAGAGATTTTGATTTTAAGTGAGATAACATAATCAGTAAAAAAAATTAATAAAAATTGCAACAAATAAGATGAACATACTCTTCATTCAGATCGACTGCCCGGCCCAGCAGCATTTCAAGAAAACAATCCAACAAGCCTTGTGTCCCTTGATGAAGGTAAAGTTGATTGGCCAATAATGAAAACCCGTGGTTTTTCAGGAATTTTTCCTTTTGATCCTTTGTAGCACGTGTGAAATATGCATCCAGCAGCTATTAACAAAGCATGTTAAAACTTAATTAGGAAAATGAGACTAATCAAGTGTTGAAGTAAAAATTTCAGTTATGAAATTGTATTGATGGATTCACAAGCTCATCCAGAACAGGAAATTATTCAGTGTCTGTGCCAGCTTTTTGAAAGACCAACCAGTTGATCTCACCTATCTGCTCTTTCTTCCTGCTGCTGCAATTTTTTTTTACATTTTACTGAGATACAATACCCTCTCACTGTAGCAGTCAAGAGATGAATTCCAAATCTGAGTGATATCAAATTTTCTGTGCCTTTGGCATTTTTACAATGAAATGTATTGTTTCTAGTTATAGACATATTTGGCAAAAGAAACCATTTTTTCTTTAATTTTGAATACCTAATGATTCATGGACATGAGCTCAAGTCCTAAAAATGCAACTGGAAAATTTGAAATGGATAGCAAGCAACTCAGTTATATCAAACTACCCATGACAGCCCTACATAAAGAGTGTGTGAGAGAACGCAGGAAAAAGGAACAAGGGAGTGTCACAACTGCCACTGATAACCCATCATCAGTTGATGAACCCTAATATTCTTCCACCTTGAAATGCTAAGTGCAGAGGAATTTATCTGACATAATAGAAAAACGCCTAAGAGTTTCCAGTCCATACAGCCAACTACTGTTCCTTCATCCTATTCTTAACCAAGGGGAAAGTGATGGAATTGACAGCTGCAATACTAGCAGATGGAATTTACCAATAACGTGCTGAGAAATATTGCATTTTGGTGGTCCAAGAGACTTCAAATTAATTACACATTTATTGCAAACATGTGAAGAAGAACAGAACTCCTGTAATTCTGCTCCCTTCCTTTCCAGTCCTAGTGAAAGGTCTTGGCTCGAATCATCGCATGTTTATTCCGCTCTAAAGTTACAGTCTGACTTGCTGAGTTCCTCCAGTGTTTTGTGCATGTTTTGCTCCTGTAAGACCAAGTGTTGTCAAGTAACATTGAAGTAATTGAAAATTGGGGGATAATTAAAAATCTCATTGTTTTAAATCTTACTTAGCATAGAGGAAGATGCTTGTTACAGTTTGAGGTCAGTCACCTCTGTTATAAATGTCCTAACTCCCAGCTGCTTCATTAATAATGCCTACTTAATATCAGACACAGATGTGCACAAATGATTATGAAATATTCAGTTATATTTTTAACAGCTCAAATAATAAAACAATCTACATTCATGTACAACAATATTAACATGCTAATCTAATAAACCATAGCATTTGTGTCACATAAGTACCAGACAATTACCACATCCAACAAGAGTGTAAAATAATTTTCCTTGGCATTCAATTACAATACTATTAATCAATTCCTCTAATGTAACACCCTGGAAGGAGTCACTGCTGACCAGATATTTAATTGTATTAGCCAGGTAAGTCAGAGCAGATCAGAAATTCAGTTGCAAGTGATTCACCTTCCATATTCTCAAAATCTTTCCAACATTTCTAAGGGCTCAAGGTCAGGAGCGTGGAATCTTCTTACTTGCCTAGAAGCAAGCAGCGTCAACACCCAAAATTTCATCCACCAAAACAGTCCTCTTCCTTCAATCCATCTACCAACTTACAGTTGCAAGAAAAATTTTGTGAACCCTTTGCAATTACCTGGTTTTCTGCATTAATGACTCATAAAGTGTGGTCTGATCTTCATCTAAGTCACAATAATAGACAAGCACAATCTGCCTAAACTAATACCACACCAACAATTGTAATGCTTCTTGTCACTATTTAATCAATCGCAGTCTAGGTTCAAAAAAGTATGTGAACCTCTGGGGTAATGCCTTCTACAAGAGCTATTTGGAGTCAGGTGTTCCAATCAATGAGATGAGATTGGAGGTGTGAGCTATACTTGTCCTCCACCCTATAAAAAAACACTGTTATGAACCCGCAGGTTTCGTTTACTGTGGACTGTCGCTTTAAGAGTGCCCAAGTGAGGTGGGACTATGACGTTAGTCACACGCTTCCGCGGTCTGTACAGCTTAAAATACAGAGACAGAGAGAGGGGAAGGGGGAGGGGGAGAGAGAGGGTGGGGGGGGAGAGAGAGAGGGTGGGGGGGAGAGAGAGAGGGTGGGGGGGAGAGAGAGAGGGTGGGGGGGAGAGAGAGACAAGCTACCCTTGTAGTCTTCGGAAGACTTGGAACTACGAACTGCCGGGGCAAGTTTGTTCCAGTATGGGTGTCTGTCACTTCATATAATCCATAGGAGCGGGTTTTCGGATATCCTGTGGGACCACTCATGTGTTAACCCTTGCCTGGGTATATTGTGTGGTAATCACTAGAAGACAGTATCCCTGTGACAGGTCACTTTCGGTGATAATTCGCATGTGGATTTGGAACGATACGTCAGACAAGATCTACGGCGATTATTACCTCGTTTTCAGCGTGGAACCTGTGGAATACTTCGTACTTACCTTTTCTCTCCATTACAAATATCTCTCTCCCATCATTTATTTTGTGTATTACTGAACTTTCCTACTTTACCATCTCAAGTCTCTCAGCCTTGTTCTTCCCCCAAGCTCAATATAGTTTGGGAGCTATATTTACACATTTATACATATAACACTGTTAACTTTTGTTTATTTTGGTTTAAGTTACTATATCATAAGTAGTTATTAATAAAGATAGTGGTTTTAACATCATAACCCGACTCCATGTGCAATCTATTGCTGCTGATTAGTTTCTAAAATGTTACAGTTTATAACAACACACACATACTAAGTCAAGTTACTGACAGAGCCTGCTCTTCTCAAGAAAGATCCAATCATATGCACCATGCTTTGATCAAAACAACTTTCAGAGGACCTTAGAATTGTAGAGATTCATGAAGCTGGAAAAGGCTACAAAAGCATTTCTAAAGACCTGAGTGTTCATCAGTCCACAGTAAGAGAAATTATCTACAAATAGGAAATTCAATGCTGTTGCGACTCTCCCTTCGAGTGGTCATTCTGCAAAGATCACACCAAGAGCACAACATGCAATTGCTGAAGGAGGCGAAATAGAACACAAGGGTTGTAAAAGCAAAAGACCTACAGAAATTGCTAGAACGTGCTAAAGTCTCTGTACATATGTCCACTATCAGAAAAACACTGAACAAGAATCGTGTTCATGGAAGGACACCACAGAAGAAACCATTACTCTCCAAAAAAAACCAATTGCTGCATGTCTCAAGTTTGCATAAGACCACCTGGTTGTCCCACAACGCTTCTAGAACAATGCTCTGAGAACAGGTGAAACAAAAAGTTGAACTTTTTGGTAAAAATGCACAGTGCTATGTTTGGAAGAAAAAGAGCACTGCACACCAACACCTCATCCCAACTGTGAGTATTGCCAAAGGGTTTCGGCCCAAAAGGTCAACTCTTTACTTAGATGCTGCCTGGCTGAGTTCCTCCAGCATTTTATGTGTGGTGCTCGGATTTCCAGCATCTGCAGATTTTTTGCTAGTGGGTTGGGGGGGGGGGGGAGAGAAAGAGTTGTTGCCTTGCTGCTACTTGTGTGTGGGAGGTGGGTGCTTTAGGGTTCTAATGTTTTAATTCATTTACTCTTTGGGGCACTCCTCTGTTTTCGTGGATGTCTGCAAAGAAAAAGAATTTCAGCACGTGTATTGTATACATTTCTCTGACATTAAATTTGCCTACCGAAACCTATTTTCTCTTACTTATGAAGCATGGTGGAAGAAGCATCATGGTTTGGGGCTGCTTTGTTCTATAGCTGAGGGAACAATGAATTCAAAATTGTATCAAGACATTTTACTGACCTTTTTCCAAACCTATTCTCTTGTTTTAATATATGCAGAGGGGTTCGGATTTAATGAAACTAATGGTTCTTTCTTTTTTGATGTTACAAACAGCCCATGTTGTTTTCTTTTTCTTAGTTTTTGGTTAGTATTGTTTAAATTAGATTTTTTTGGGGGGTATATTTTTTTTCTTTTTGGATACGTTAATCCTTTCTTCAATGTATACTACATTTGTACTTGAACAACTTTGGGAGGTTTATTACCTTTGTATTAACTGAATATATATTTATATATGTTAACCATCAACAATGTAATCCCAATAATTGTGTAGCAATATTATGTTATATCCATTATTTTGATATAAATAAAAAGATTGAAAAAGAAAGAAAAGACATTTTACAGGAGAATGTCAGGGTAGCAGTCCATTACCTGAAACTTAATAGAAGTTGAATGATGCAACAAGACAATGATCCAAAATGCAAGGGTATATCAGTAGCACAATGGTTTAAAAAGAAGAAAATTCATGTTTTGCAATGGCCAAGTCCAGACCTTAAACCATTTGAGATGAATGACCTGAAGTGAGCTGTTCGTGCAAGGTACTCCAGAAATATTTATGAACTGAAACAGTTTTGTATGGGAGAATAGTTTAAAATTCCTCCTCGCTGTTGTGCAAGTCTGATCAGCAGCTACAGGAAGTGTTTGGTGGAAGTTATTGCTGCTAAAGGAGGTTCTAACAGTCATTAAATACTTTTTCCAGCCTGGACTGTGAATGATTAAACTATGTGTACAATAAAGACATGATAAGTACATTTGATTGTGTGTTATTAGTTTAGGCAGATTGTGTTGGTCTGTTATTGTGATAAAGATCAGACCACATTGTATGAGTAATTAATGCAGAAAACTAGGTAATTGAAACGGTTAACAAACTTGCAACTAACCAGCTTAAAAGTTCATTAGTATATCCTGTTTGCTGTGTCTGCCCTTAAATGAGATAGTGCTAAATTTGCTAAAACATTTTTGAAAACAAATTAACATTGTAGCAACCATCACCACTTGCAGTGGGGGGGGGGGGGGGAATGGAATATCGCCATCCGCAGGCTCCTATCCAAGACATACCACACTGCCATGTAAATACAGGTTCCCCCCCCCCCATCCGAAAGTAGAGCGTTCCCATGAGATCTTTCATAAGCTGAAATGGTGTAAAGTGAAGAAGCAATTACCATTAATTTGTACGGGAAAAATTTTTGAGCGTTTGACCCAAAAAATAACCTACCAAATCATACCAAATAACACATAAAACCTAAAATAACACTAACATATAGTAAAAGCAGGAATGATATGATAAATACATAGCCTATATAAATTAGAAACAATATATGTACAGTGTAGTTTACTTACCAGAATCAGGAAGACAGTGAGCACACTGGAAGGTTCACACATTTTTCTATCATACAGTTCTTTGTAAGCACGCAAAACATCCTGCAAACCTGCCCTAAACCTACGTGCCCTTTCAAAATTAAAGTCGTATTTTTCTGCAATCATTGCAGAACTGTCAACCATAGCGAAAATCTCACACAGTTCAAAGCTACGGCTGCTTGATGCTGAGCTGTTGAGTGTAACTCCCGGGGAAGGCGCTTGGCGGCGCCACTCTCACTGCTCGGGGTGTGCGCTGCCTTTATAATGGCTTGCTGCAAAACAATCGCTGAATGCTGTTTTCGCTTTTTGCCACTCTCACTGCTCAGGGTGTGAGCTGCCTCTATAACGATTCGCTGCAAAACAAACGCTGAATGCTATTTTCACTTTTCACCTTTTTTTGTAAAAGCAAAAATCCTCTTCGGATTTCTTTCGGTTAGCGAAAACAGGTACTAATACAGGTCTTTCATAAAAGCAAAGTGGCATAAAGCAAACTTTCGAAAAGCAGGGGATACCTTTATATCAACTGTTCCTTCATCACCAATGGGTTAAAAGTCAGTATCTTTCATACTACACAGAGAACTTCCCACCTAACAACACAGAAAAAAGCACTTCTTTCCTGCAGAGATTCAAAACTAAAGATTCATGTTTCCTTTCTAAGAAGAAATTAGGCATGAGCAAAATTCAGGGACACTCACAGTTTTGTAACAGATAAAATATTTATTTTTATATATGGCTGCTTAACCTTCCTTGCCAAGGAGACTAATCTCAATTTCTCAAGATCGTTTCTCAGGGCTGGATGCATGCCAGTAAATATCTTCTACACCCTCCCCAAGGCCATTATGTCCTTCTTAAAGTATGTATCATACCAGAAGCTGACTTTGCAGTACTACATATAATAAATCAGGATCAACTGACACATTGGAATGAAGACAAACTATCGACGACTCCTGTTCTGTTTATTCTGCAAAAGAAGCACTCAGATGATGTAATCCACAATTTAGGAAGGTAATGTATCAAGCTTCAAATTCCTCAGTGTCCACATTTCTGAGGATCTCACCTGGTCCCTGAACTCCTCCATCCTGATCAAAAAGGCACAGCAGCGCCTTTATTTCCTGCGGAGCATCAAGAAAGCTCACTTCTGTCCCAGGATACTGACGGACTTTTACCACTGTACCACTGACAGCATACTCACCAACTGCATCTCAGTGTGGTATGGCAATTGTCCCATATCAGCCCAGCAGATTGTCAGCACCCAATTGTCCATCATTGAGAACCTCTACCATAAATGTTGCCTGGGCAGGGTGAGAAGCATTATCAAGGATGCATCTCACCCTAACCATAGACTTTTTACTCTCCTCCCATCTGGTAGGTGCTACAGGAGCCTCCGCTCCCACCCAGCAGACACAGGAAGAGCTTCTTCCCTGAGGTTGTGACCCTGCTGAACCTCACATCACAGCGCTAAGCAGTATTGCACCCATATTGTACTGTCTCAGTACTTTTATATTTGTGTGCTGTAGCACTTACTTTTTATTTGCAGTTATTTTGCAAATAACACTATTCTTTGCATTTCTGGTTAGATGCTAACGGCATTTCATTTGGCTTTGTATCTGTATTTGGCACAATGACAATAAAGTTGAACCTAATCCAATCACTCAGACTTTTGAATAGTTCCTTCACAGCTAATATCCATTCAAATGCTACAACCTGCTTGAAGTGTTAATGCTGACTAAATTAGTTGAATATGTACCCACAGTAGCCATTACGTACACCTGTACATTTAGCTATTAATGCAAACATCTAAGTCCTTCAAGTTTACAGAGAATGATGTGTGCTACAGAAAACATCCAGTGAGCATCAGCTCTGAGGGAAAAAACGCCTTGTTAATGAGAGAGGTCACAGCAGAGTGGCTAGACTGGTTCAAATTGACAGGAAGATGAGAGTAACTTGAATAACTATATGTTACAACAGTGATGTGCAGAAGAACATTTCTGAACACACAGGCACAACAAATACAATCCTAAAGTGGGAGAACTGCAGCAGCAGAAGGCAACATCAGGTTCCACCCCTGTACTTAATAAAGTGGCTACCAAATGTAAGAGAAAATAAAACAAAAAATGCTCAAAACTCTAAGCACTTCAAGCAGCATCTCTGAAGAGAGAAACAGAATTGATTAAATCAGAAGAAAAATGGTTGAGATCCTCCTGTGGAACTTAAAGAGAGAGAATTTAAAAAGGCATTATATGTAGGAATATTTGGATGGTACAGGAGGTTGCTTTCCAGATTCTGTGGATGTTGAGATAATTTCTAAGCAGGAGATGACTAGACTTCATCAACAGAGCTGGGATAAGTATTCTAGACCTTGAATTGATATTGGTAGTGGGTTGTATTTTGACAGTGGAAGGGCAGCATTGAAAATAAAATCTGGCAGAGGAATTAACACTTACATATTATTACAAATAAAGAATATAAGTATATGTAACACTACTGTATGAAGCATTGAAATGGACAAAATATTGGCGAGCTGAGGTGCAAATAGCCAGGTGGAATATGATATAGTGGTGACCACTGAGATGTGGCAAAAAAATAAGAATTGGACTGTGTTGGTTGTTGAAGCAAATTACACATTTCATGCATGATTCAACGTACATGTAACAAGTAAAGCTAATTGTTAATCTTCAAATCTTTCAAGATTTGATTGGTGAAAATGGAAAGCAATACTGAGGAAAGAAAATGCAGTAGGAGAATGAGAGAGAGGGAGATAGAGGGAGAGAGAAAATGTGCTTAAGGGGGCTTGAGTACAAAATCCATTTGGTTGGAGTTAAGTAAAAATGGTACTGTAACATTAGGAGTAAAATGATAAGTACACTGTTTCAATGAAGGATTAAAGGGGGTGTAATTTTTCAAATTTTATTTGCAAGAACTTTATCAGCATGTTGCTATAGTAATTAAGAATTCATTAATGGATCTGGTTCTGGGGAATGAAATGGGTTAGGTTGACCATATACTGTGTAACTGAGGAACATTGCTTATTAATGTTAAGGGGAAGGAGCCATCTAAAGTAAAGCTTGTTAACTGAAGGGAGTACTTTAGTGAAATGAGAGAGCATCATTTCATTTAATCTAAATTATCAAAAAGATGAAATTTTACAACATTTACTTTAACCTATATTGAAGTAAAACTGTTTTCAAATTGTAAGCAAACCCCAAGCACTGGTGTAGTAAACCATCTGATCTAAGGCAGTGTGTTGTGTCCTTGAGGCACTTAACCACACATTGCTCTGCGACAACACCGGTGTCAAGCTGTATCAGCCCTTGCCCTTCCCTTGGATAACATCAGTGGTGTGGAGAGGGGAGATTTGCAGCATGGGCAACTGCCCGTCTCCCATACAACTCTGCCCAGGCCTGCACCCTGGAAACTTTCCAAGGTGCAGATCCATGGTCTCTTGAGACTAATGGGTGCCTATTATGATCTAAGAATTAAAAATGAGATGGCCAGTAAGGCTATCTTTCTCACTAATTAATTCATTTCTTAGTTATAGAGTAACAATATGGAAACAGGTCCTTCAGCTCAATTTGTCCATGCCAATCAAGATACCTATCTAATCTAGTCGCATTTGCCCGAGTTTAGCCTTTATTGCTTAAAATCTTTCCTATCCATATACCTTTCCAACAGTTCTTTAATATCTCAATGCAGTTGCTTCAACCACTTGCCCTGGCAGTTTGTTCCATATACACACCACACTATGCATGAAGTTGTCATCCCTCTGGACCCTTTTAAATGATTCCTCTCTCACCTTAAACCTATGCCCTTTAATTTTTGATTCCCTTTCCCTGGGAATATAACTGTGTGTATTCACCCCATGTCCTTTATTCTTTAAAATGAAAAAGACTGAGGGGTGACCTTGTAGAGGTGTATAAAATCATAAAATCCTAGCCTGCCCAACCTCTCCCTACAACTCTTTGCTCATTAAACTAATTAACTGCCAATTTTTCCACAACTTGAATTGAAAACTGTTCCTATCTCCACTGTTTTCCTAAAAACTAAACAGTTTAGTTCTAAACAGAAAATAAAGTATTTAACTTCATTAAGATTTCATTTCTGGGTTTTGTTTTAGGTAGCGGCCAGCACTTTCTGGAGACTCCAGGATGATGCTGAAGGAAAAACAGCTCTTAAGTCTGAGAATTTTTCAAGCCAAAATTCATGCTAAAAATATTATATTTTGTAAAATATATTTTTAAAAATATTATTTGTCTGCTCTAGTTTTTATGACAGACACAACAATGTACTAACATTGACAAGTTTACTACGAAAAAATTATTACAATATTTAGATTTGTGAAATGGAATGGAGAGTAGAACCAACGAGATTAACCAGTGTGATTTAGCACTTGTTCATTGCAACACTCAAAGTGGATCAACAACAACTTGCTGCTTAAGCTCCCCTGTGACCACGTGTGTTTCTTCCGAGTGCCCTGGTTTCTTTTCACAGTCCAAAGACATAATGGTTGGTAGGTTAGCTGGTCATTGTAAATTTTTGTGTGATAAGGCTAGGGTTACATAGAGGGTTGCTGGGCTCAAAGGGCCAGAAGGGCCTATTCCACAATAAAGATAGATAAGACTTCATACTATCATGACCAAGTCCCTGAAATGTATTAACTGACTATTTCTCTTACCTTAATAACTCCTTGCTGTATAACTGGAGCTGGATGATTAACAAGGACTATCAATGCTTCTGGTTGAATTAACTTGTCCATCACATTGGCAAGCATCACATCTGGCAAGATGAGTAAGATTCCTTTCAAAAGGTTATACAACCCACAGCAGATGAGAATCAGACAATCCTCTGTTGATGATCTAGGTGCGGAAAACAATGATGTCAACCAAAAGAAAAACAGAAATCAGAGTTTCCATTTAATAATGCAAATTATGTCAAATTTATATTTGATAAGATTAGATTCACTTTACTTGTCAAATGTACATTGAAACATACAGTGAAATGTCCCATTCTGTGCCAAATCCAATCAATGAGGATGTGCTAGGGGCAGCCTGCAAGTGTCACCATGCTTCTGGTACCAAGACAGCAAGCTCACAACTCACTAACCCTAACTTTTAAGTCTTTGGAATGTGGGGGAAAACCAGAGCAGACAGAGGAAATTTGCGCAGCCATAGGGAGAATGTACACCCAGATTGGTGAGCACTGGTGCTATGATACTGTTACGCTAATCGCCACTTCATAACATTCACTATTCTTAAAAACTATATTTCCTGACTTTTCCCATCATTTGGTCAGACACTGACAGAGTCTATTTGTAACATGGACTAGACAATAAAGCATTCTGTAGATTGGAATTAGTTTAAACCTGAAGTACCATAATTACCAGCCCCACGTACTTTGTCGAAACCCTTGAATGTTGTAATTCAATGATTGTTTAATGTACCTACTTGTTAACATGATGAAAAGCAGAGCCACGGTACTATTGTATATAAAAAAAATGCATCAAGCATGGAGTGATCTATTTAAATTGAAGCTATATGTTATTCATTTCATACTTTGTAGGAAAGAAGTGGAAGAAATCAAACTTTTTTTTATTATTTACCATGGCTTGATAGCCACCAATGCAAATAACTGTGGCATTTTGCATACAGTTCACAAAATTATTACTTTTTCTTTTGAATATGCTTCTACTACTGGGATTGGAGCCTATAATTTACATTTTGTTATTGTGTTTTTGGGCTGATTGATTGATCTGGCACTTTTGCTATCTCTGAGGGAATTCAGCATGGTTGAGAATGGAGGGAGTGGCCTAATGGCAGAACATAAACCTATGATTGGCTTCAATTCTTGACTAACTCACTGACTAAAATGTTGAGCAAAAATAATATCAACAAGGATGAGAGCAGAAAGCAAGCAGGTGTTCAGTGCTGTACATCTGTGCTTGATCAGTCTCTCTCTCTCTCTCACTGCTGCTGGAGGAAGGTGCAGCAGTCTTGGATTTTGGGTAGTGTTTGATTGTTGTGGTTTATGGACTAGGCTCATTTTTAGAGGGCTCTGCAGTTTATGTTATATATATTGTAGTTTATAGTTACTCCTTTTTACATGGTTATTTTGTGTGACTTTGATCAGGGGGGTGGGGAGGACTGGCTCTGCAGCATTCAATCAACAAATAACAGCGCTAAATTGAACTGAATTAAACTGAACATTCCTAGACTGTTTCAAAGACTCTCATTTAGTTACTCATTTTTAGTTACTCAAAATGTTAGTCATTTTTTTGCAATTTGCACGATTTTTTTTGCGCGTGTTGGATGTTTGACGATTCCTTTGAAAGGGCTCCATGGTGCTTCTTTGTCTTGTGGCTGTCTGTGAGAAGACGAATTTCAGGCTTGAATACTGCATACATACACCCAGAATAAATGAACTTTAAATTTTTGAATCTCTGAATCTTTGATATGGTGAATAAAATACTAACATGGTGCCAGTAGCATTATACTGTTTACTTTTTAATTGTGTCCTAGATGCACCTTATTATTATTTTTGTTAATATAGGGGATTACGGTTAATTGGGAGACATTGGGACAAGCTCATTTTGACCCAATTAAGCAGTTGTCCCAATTAGCGAGTTTCATGGAAATAGTTAAAAAGGTATTAAAAGACAAACTACTGAGTAACAAATAATGTATTTAAATGGAATTCAGAACAAATAGAACACCATCAGTACCACAGTACTGTAAAATAGTTATCAATGGAGGAATTAAGTTCCTGTGTTCTTTTGATTGAATGTTAATGAACAAAATCAGTTGGATAATGGACTGCTTTCCTACAATACTATTGATGATTGCACCTTCCAAATCTTCACTTTCATTGTAATATTCAAAGTGATTGCAGATACCATAAAATTCTTCATAGTTCCTAACTTGTTGAGGTAGTGAAATAATTTCATTTTCATTCCCAGCCATTCCTGGTAAGCCTGAATGCTAGAAACCACAGTGAGCAAAACAGTTCTGAATTGTTTGACTGCTTATTAATCACCAACTGTCAGTGACAAAAATCACTACTTTGGGAACACCAGCACATTTCAAAACTGTTCACTCTAAGCATGGTGTAGTGTCTAATGCTTACGCAAACACCTGCGTCCGATACTAGTTTAAAAACTGTTTAGTCACAGTCTCCTGCCTCAATTAAGTGGCACAGTGTCCCAAATAAATGAATGGAATCCCAGCTATTTTCCTTAATTAGATTTTGTTCTTCAAGAGTTGTCCCAACTAAGCAGCTGCCTCGATTAACTGGTGGCCCAATTAACTGGAATCCACTGTATTACTTTGTGTTGCATGTGAGTTATATGTATGGTGTTGTGCACTTGGTACAGAGGAATGTTGTTTTATTTGGCAGCATTCATATACTGTACATGGTTGAATGATAATCAACTTGAAACTAACATCATGTGAAAATCATAGAACAGACACATGACTTTTTTCAGACTGTTTTTCAAACTGACTACTTTAGAATATAAAGTTAACGATCATTTATGATACAGTTTACTTGATATTCTAAGCCACTATATAATGTGCAATATAGAATGTAATATTTTCACTATTCTAGAAATAAATAGGGCAAAAGTTTTAAGGGAGTGATTGGTACACTGCTCCTCAGCTGCAGCATACATAGAATCAAGACCAGTTATTACTTTATTTTTATTTATTTATATTACTTTTATTTTGCTTTGCTGCTAGATGTCAAGTGTGTGATATTATTCTGTGCTAACGTTAAATTACTGGCAAATTGAGATGGAGTTTGCACCAACTACAAACATTGACACTTCAAATATTGCTAAGAAAATATACTAGCATAGAATTTTTATCTTCTCATGAAAGAGAGTAATGTTGTGCAGAGACCTCAAGTCCCTGTGGGATTCCCATATTCACACCATATGGATGACATGTACATGTGACAGGGATTTCTTTGATCAGCTGAAGACATTAGCAGGCTAGTTTGCATTGAACTTCAGTTGATGGTTCTACAGGGTATTGCCAACTGCATCGTGCAAATCAGCTTGTTCCTGTCTTTTACTCTGGTCTCAATCCATGGATGAAATATATATGTCCTAAACTGAGAGGCAGAGTGAACCTCAATTCTAATGTGTGGCTTGATTTTGTGGGTCTTTAGAGAGCTTTGTGTTCCGTACTGAACAGTGCACGAGTTTTATTGAAAATAATGTTTATGATTAATTTCTAGTACTTAATATTTCTTTAAACATAAATAGACACATCTTTGAATTATTTTTAAATGTCTCTTAATGTTCAATGGCCATGGACTACTGACAGTGTTGGTGCATGGTGCACCAGAGAGCACTCCACCTTTGCTGGGACAGCAATGACAACAGATATTGCAGAGTCATAAAATGTGCATCCATGGGCATGACCGAGCACAATTTGCCTCAGTATCTATTCTGCTGAAATACCTAGAATTAATATTTTAATTCCAAGAATCAGTAGTTTGCATAAACTAAAACAATTAAATTCTTCACATCGTTTCCAAAGTCACAGAGCAGAAAGCTGAAAATGTCCATAACAAATCAAATTATTATAAATTGTTAATAATTACTCTCAATTGTCTCCCACTGCCCCCCATCCAGGTTAGTAATATAAAATTTCAATATAAAAAGATCACTAAAATTTAGCTGTAGAATTAATTTAAAATCTCCTACTCTATGATTCTATGGTTCAAATGTACCTCAAATTAAATATTAGGAATAGTCAGAAAATAGCTCAAGTTATAAATACAAGATTCTGCAGATGCTGAAAATCTTGAGCAACACACACACATAATGCTGGAAGAACTCTGAATCAGGCAACATCTATGGTATGGAATAAACAGTCAAGGCCTCAGGGTTCTTTAACAGAACTGTTTATTCCCCTCAATAGATGACTTGCTGAGTTCTCACCAGCACAATGGTGACAGCATTTTCAAGTTCATTGTAATTCAACTTCTAGCTGTATGGAGCTAAATGAAACATCGTTCCTCTGAGGCCAAGGTGCAAGACAGTAAGTAGAATCAGTGGCCATTTTATTAGGTACAGGAGTGGAACCTGGTGTAGTCTTCTGCTGCTGTAGGCCATCCACTTCAAGGCCATGTATGTTGCTCAAGAAGCTGACATTAGCAAGTTGTTGTGAATGTAAAGTGTATGAGTATTCTGTCATTTCCTATAATATTAGTTTATAGATAGTTACTATGATTGTATGTCTAATGGAGCTGAAATCACTAAGAAGCAACATCTAGGAAATGAACGTGTGCATCCAAAGGATCACTCAGATCTGATGGTGACAGAGTAAGAAGCTCTGGTGGAATGTTGCAAGGGTAGCCCTACCAAACTGGGCAATGGAGAAAAGAAAGTTGTAATTTTGATACTGTCAAATGCTTTGGAGAAATCAAGACATTGACAGTTAAATTCCCCAAACTCAAATACAAATGCATTAATTGCCTTAGAGAAGTTCTTTCAGAGCTTCACTAAGACTACAATCCCATAGAAAACTGAATGGATTAATTCCAGTATACAAGTATAAAGGGGAGTGAAATAATTGCTCTTCCAGCTCTGAAGAAGCACATAAAACACAAATAGACAAGAACAGAATAATAAAAAACACAATTAATATAAATATATATGAATGGTGTAGATACTGCATGTAAATTAATTGTATGCCCATAAAGCGACGTGAGATATAGGAGTGTCTGCACCTAAGGTGACTGTCAGGAAGTGATAAGGAAATGGCGGTGGGGGATGTAGAGGAATGGGTTAGTTGGTGGAGGTGTTGATCAGCCTTATTACTTGTGGAAAGTAACTGTTTTTGGGTCTGGTGGTCCTGGCATGAATGCAATTATCTTCCTCCCAGGACCAGTAATGAATGCACTGGTCCAGGCTGAAGCATTCATACTTGTCCAGTAAAAAATGGGAAATTCATCCCATTTCAAAAATGTTCTGAGTAACATTGGTATAACAAACTTGGTAAATAAGGTATAGTAATAGCTCACACAATAATTAATTGTACCTATCTGTTGCACCATCACTTTGTGTGTAGGGTCGTTCATAAAGAGGTGAGAAACCGAAGTTTTCCCATTCTTCAGGAATTAAATTCTTGCCAGTCACACTTGGCAAACGTCCAATAACTAAAGATCCATTCTGGGATGGAAATGCTAATCCCAGCCCAGTAAAATTACTCTGACTTCTCTGGAACATCTGAAGGCCTTGGAGACTGTCAGGTCGATTTACTCCATCACCTGCCCCTTCCAGTTTCAGTTCTGGTTCCAAAGTTGATGAACTCTCATTTGAGACATGTTCCACATCAATCTTGAAGCTCACATTTGCTGGGCTGTCTGCCTCCAAAACATTTTCTAAAGATTCTTGGGTTTGACCATGTGTAGTAACAGTTTTCATAGAAGGTCCTTCTTCTGACTCGTGCAAGATCTTTGCTGACTCACTGCTGCTGAGGAGCACTTCATCCTGTGTTGATTTCAGTGTTTCAGCAGCGGCCATTTTGGGAATGTTCTCTGGCAAAAAACTTTTAGAGTTGGACTCAACGTCAAAAGCCTTCATGTCAACATTCTGTTCTTCACTTGGCGCCAAAATTCGGATTCCAATTTGCGGTGATGTGGAAGGGGTCAATGATGAACTTTGGAAGTGAGGTTCATACAATGGCAATAAAGGAGATTCCTGCTTTTCAACACTTAAGGTGCTAATTTGCACTTTTTCTTCTATAAATAGGAAAGAAAAAAATCAGAATGCTGCTTTATTACTGGCTATTGTGATAGCATAAATTATTTACATTTATTTACATTTTAGGCATTGTGCTTCCTTACATCTTCCAATAAATTTTGCTCTTTATTAAAATACTTTCCGCACATCTTTTCAAAATCCATCATTGCACTCTTTTCTAAAACTGAGACAATTAAACTATAGAGAATCAAACATAACCACGCTAGATAAGGAAAGGTGAAAACAGCACCACTAACTTATTGCCTGAACGTCAGGATTAAATGTCATGCTTTTTCAAGTTTTCTGATAATATAAAATTGGGTGGTATTGTGGAAAAATATTTACAAAGAGGGTTCAAAAATGGAACAAAACCATTAGAATACAATGTGGAAAAACATGGTTATCCTCTTTGGTGCACATAACAGAAAAGTTGAACATTTATTCTATGATAAAAGATTGAGCAGTGTTGATGTTAAAAAGAAATCTAGCTGTGCTTGTAAGGATGTCAATAAAGACACCATGCAAATGAAGGGAGTAAGTAGGAGGGCAAAATGTTTGCAAGAAGATTTGAATACAGGAATGAGGAATATTGCAATTCAAAAAGGGCTTGATGAGACTGCATCTGGAGTACAGCTCACGCATTTGGTCCCCCTCACCAGAGGAAGGACACATTTTCCACAGAGGCATGCAGTGAAGGTTCTCTAGACAGACTCCAAGAATGGTAGTTTGCCATATGAGCACAGAATTAGTAGACTGGGAATGAAAGGAGAACCCAGAGAAACATACAATTGTTCAATCGTCGTGCTCATTCAAAGCGCTTTGATAGATTTTAGGACATCAAAAGAATTAGTGGAAATGGTGATAGTGCTGAAGTGGAAGGTCAGCCATGATTTTAATTAAAGATGGACCAAGCTCAAAAGGACAGGCTGACTACTCCTGCTCATATTTCTTCACATGTAGAGGTCTGACGAGAGCATTGAAAAAAATTATGACAATGACTCCAGGAAGAATGACTTATGTTCTGTTCAAAAGCTATTGAAATGAAAATTGTTCTCAGAATAGAAGATTGAATCAAGATGCAACAGACCTTTAAAGATAGATTATGCAAAGACAGCTGATCGAAAGAAACTTAAGTATTGGGTGCAGGGGGTGATAGGGTAAAGCAGCAGCAATCAGGAATGTTCTTTTTCTAATTTCTTGCAAATAAACCAAGAGCAACGCACAACAGTTTTTAAAAAAAATATATATATAAACAAAGCAAATAACCATACATTAAAAGAAAGTATCTCTACTGATTCATCTTGTCAGGGAGTGATTCCATGGGAAATCATAAAGATTAATGCATGATGAGGTCTGAATAATAATAACGGAAAGATGCTGAAAATCTTTGTCTCAGATAGTTATTCCGTATTTAGAGAATTTCTCAGATTTTTTTTTAATAGGGGCCTCTTCTTCCAAGAGGGGAAAAAAATCTGCTTGAGGTACATGTTACTTCCTTATAATTCTACAAAAAGCATCTAGGTTGTTTTCTAAAGATAAACAGGCAAGTATGATTTCTTGCTCATTTGCAAACTGACTGAACAATGCACTTTACAGAATTTACTAAATGAGTAATATAACATTCAAGTTATTTATGAGGCAAACATTTGTTCACAACCAAATAGAAAGAGTGAATTAACGGAGAGTAAATTAACTTAAGTAATTAAACATGTAACTTAATGTTATATCATTAATTATTTTAACTTCTAACCTTCTGGTGGGACAACAGTAAAGGCAGATGGTGATAGAAAACCAGGGCTTTCACTGGATTTTCCACTGCTATTAGAATACCGCATACATTTGATCAATTTGACTTTCTCTTGAAAGATCTTGCCATCTGAAAAATAAAATAAATGCAGGCGGTTCTTAACGATTGTATCATATTCAACTGCATGTCATTTATTTAGAAGTTACTATCCTTAGAGTTAAGAATTTTCCATTCTCAATATTTATAGTTTTTCATTCATTAAACTCATTCAGGGTTTTGGCATCATTTTGAATGTTCCATTACTTTTTGTATTAACTGTCTCCTCCATGCAATTATTGCAATTATCTAAAACAATTTCTGAATTCTAACGCTGGTGTTTCAATGGGGTAAGACACTCATGTTGTATTGATTGTGTTTTCTTGGAATGTTTGAATTTCTTTTCATGAATTCTGACCTCTAACTTATAAAAATTTTCCCAATGTACTTGGTGCTTTTGTGAAGGCCTTAAATTGGGAAACAGGAGAGAAAGGGCACAAAATCTAGAGAAACTCTGCAGTGAGAAAATGTAGTCCAGGATGGGTCAAGATTCAACTGGCATAAATGTATAATCACAGGATACATCTAGACTTTGTTATGCAAAATAATGCATACTTGTCACACAAAAAAAACATTAAAAGTAAGTTGTACTGCCAAAAAGGAACTGAATAAACAGTCCATTTAGTCAGTGGATGCTGCTCAAAAACAAAATTTGGCTGAATTAGCACAAAAAGGGAAAAACAGGGACAGGCACTTCAGCTCACAATGTCTGTGCCATAATCTTAAATTCAACTAATCTTATCTACTATCACACGGTACATACACCTCCATTTGCTTCCTATTTATGCACCTGTCTAATTGGCCCAAGTGCCACTACCACAGCTGCTTCCGACTGTTTGCATCACTGCCTGCTATGGAACATCCATTTCACAGGATCGCAAGAGGCAGCAGACAGCAATGGACTCAGCCATCTCCATCACAGACATAACCTCCACTATCGAAGACATATTCAAGAGGCAGTCCACTGAGAATGCAGCATCCACCATTAAAGATCCTCACCATCCGTGACATGCACTCTCCTTGTAACTGCCATTGGGGGAAGTAAAAAAGCTTGAAAACATGCACTCAACAACTCATAAATAGTTTCTTCCCCTCTGCCATCCAAGTTCTCAACAGTCCATAAACCTGTAACTACTACCTTATTTTTGCACTATTTATTTTTGTGATTTATAGAATTTCACATCTTCACACTGTACTGCTACTACAAAACAACATATTTCACAACATATGTCAGTGGTAATTAATTATCATGTTCCAGACATCTAACATTCACTGTGTAAAATACTTGCCTCCAATTTCCCTCCCTCACCTTAAATCTATGACCCCTAATGGACAGTCTATGTTTTGAGATGAGACCCTTCATCTGGACTGGGACTTACACTGGAATTTAGAGGTGATCTCGCAAAGTCCCAGGATCTGAGGGGACTGACAGGGTAGATGTTAAGAAATTCTCATCTTTGCATGGACTATTAATGGTATGAGGCAGTATTTCAAGATAAATGGTTCCCCATTTAGGCCTGATTCAAAAATGTGAAACTCATTGGAACTCTTTATCACAACGTTATGAAGATTTTTGTCATTTTAGGATATACAAGGCTGATATGGGTAGATGGGAATGCCATAGTAGCATAGCGGTTAGTGCTATTACAGTCAGGGAGTCAGGGATCAGAAATCAATTCCGCCATCATCTGCAAGAAGTCTATATATTTTTCCCGTGAGTCCCTGTGTTCCATCCAGGTGTTCCAGTTTCCTCCGATAGTGCAACTGCATACTAATTAGTAGGTCAATTAGTAGGTTATTGTAAATCCTCCTGGGCTGGGGTTAAATAGGTGGGTTGCTGGGCAGTGCCACATGTTGGGCCAGAAGGTCCTGTTACGTGCTGTATCAACAGACAGACAGACAAAATAAAGTTTGGGGTACTAAGGGATTCTTGGGATATACTATCAATATTACAAATAGAAAGCACAGGAAGAACTAAAGGAGTTAACATATGATAAAAGTTTGGCAGCTTTAGTGCCTGTACTTACTGTAATTTAGAAAAATGTGTGGGGATCTCATTGAAACCTACCGAATGTTGAAGGGACTATATAAGGTGGATGTGGAAAGGACATTTCCTCTGGTGGGGGTATCCAGAACTAGAGGGCACAGCCTCAAATTTGAGAAGTGAACTTTTAGAACAGAAGAAGGAGGAATTTTTTTAGTCAAAGAGTGATGATGAATCTGTGGAATGCTCTGCCACAGACTGCAGCGGAGGCCAAGTCCGTGGATATATTCATAGCAGAAGTTCATAGTTTCCTGATCGGTTGGGGCATCAAGAGATATGGTAAGAGGGCAGGTGCATGGGATTGAATGCGATTCAGGATCAGCCATGATCAAATGGCAGAGCCGTCTCAATAGGCTAAATGACCTAATTCTGTTCCTATGTCTTATGGTCTACCCTGACAAAGGGTCTCGGTCCGAAACATTGACTGTACTTCTTCCTATAGATACTGCCTGGCCTGTTGTGTTCCACCAGCGTTTTGTGTGTGTTACCTAAAATCAAATATGTTTTTCAATCCTCAAGAGTTTTAACAAGTTACAACTCAATTTTATTTGCAAATCTGTAATAAAGTAAGTTACTAACTTTTGTTTTACCATCATGAATTGTCTCAAAATACCACATCCTAAAGTGAAGTGATTGTATTAAGGTCATTTCAGTGTGAAGGGTATGCAAGAACACAAAGGAAAGAAAAAAATTATCTTCCATATCAGCACCCTTAGTCCTCAGTTATTACACAAAACAAATCAAAAGCAGTATATATTCCATTCACCTATGTGGAGTGAAAAGTAAAAGCCTGGTGGGGTATGGCAAACATAGGTATTAGTGGGAGGATGTACTGCCAACAAAAAATTGTAAACCAGCTTCAGCAACTCAAGATCTGGTGGTGACCCAAGTACTTCTTCAATAATCTTCACAAATGATCTGCAGACATCCCGAGGAATAGATGTCAGCTGTTCATCTCGGTGTTCCTGAGGAACCAGAGTGGGGAAAACAATTAGCAGGAGTATACAGGTAAGTTGCCAACACTTAATCCAATACCACCTTTTCTTTTACCAAATACTTATCAATATTTTTCCATTCAATTCAAAGACAGACAAAATGAAAATCATACAGTGCAACGGCACACTTTCTACCTGTTTGTAGCCAATGTTAATATATTAAATAGTTTAACAAGATATACTTCTAACAATACAAATATGGCAAAGTCAGGAACAATTTAACAGAGAAACTTGCGTAATTATATACTTCTTCCATTATACTTTAATTGCAGGTGTAAATGTACTAACTCACAATCTTCTGAGTACTACTGAGTACATACTTGAGAAAGTAGACCATGCTAATTGATATAGTAATTGACCAGATAAGATGAAGGAGCGGCAGTTTTAACTGCCATCCCCTCATTGAATGGATGGATGTGAGTCTATGTGATGCAAAGGAATGGAAAACTAAAATCCGTACTCTCCAAATTCCCCATTTCAGAGACTAGATGGGAGTAAGGTGGGGTTGTGGCAGAGGCAGGGGAAACTACCCCTAGGAGACACAATGGTGATTTAAAATATTACATTTCTGAACCACCATGTGGGAATCAGGGTGGGACTGAGAAACCCAAATGCAGAAGGGAAAGATGGACTACTGTATTGATGAGACAAGTGCTATTCCCTCTCATCTAATGTACTGAACTGTTTCAATAACCCTCCAGTGTGATATATGAACCCCCCACCCCACTCCTACCCCCTTACCCAAACAACCTTGCTAATCAACAACATCCCCAGTTTGCCAACAGCTTGAATTTGCCAGCCTGCCAGGTAATCCTCAATTCAGCGTGTCCTCCCCAACCTCTGTTCTTCTGTCTTATAAACTCCTTCTGTTTTCTGGTTACTGCCTGCTACCTACCCAAAACCAGTTTCATAAGCAACTGACAGCAGTGTAAATAGAAACAGAAAATAATAATCACATCCTGGTGTTAAATTCGACAGGAGGCATGAAACCTGTCCTCATTAAAGCCATCTGCATTTCCAGATAAAATAAGGGTTACCATGTTTGCATGGTAGGTCCCATTTTACAAATTCCTCAGACAATGAATAAGAGTAATGACAATATAGTATTAATGGTAAAATTCTTGGCAGTGTGGAGGATCAGAGGGATCTTGATGTCCGAGTCCACAGGACACTCAAAGCTGCTGCAAAGGTTGATTCTGTGGTTAAGAAAGCACTTGGTGCATTAGCCTTCATCAATTGTGGGATTGAGTTTAGGAGCCAAAAGGTAATGTTGCAGCTATATAGGACCCTGGTCAGACCCCTCTTGGAGTAATGTGCTCATTTCTGGTCACCTCACTAAAGGAAGGACGTGGAAACTATAGAAAGGGTGCAGAGGATATTTTCAAGGATGTTGCCTGGATTGGGGAACTTGCCTTATGAGAATAGGTTGATTGAACTCAGCCTTTTTTCCTTGGAGCAATGGAGGATGAGAGGTGATCTGATAGAGGTGTAAAAAATGATGAGAGGCATTGATCATGTGCATAGTCAGAGGCATTTTCCCCAGGGCTGAAATGGCTGGCATGAGAGGGCACAGTTTTAAGGTGCTTGGAAGTAGGTAGAGAGGAGATATCAGGGTAAGTTTCTTTTTTACACACAGAGAAGTGAGTCCGTAGAATAGGCTGCTGGCAACGGTGGTGGAGGTGGATATAATAGGGTCTTTTAAGAGACTCCTGGACAGGTATATGGAGCTCAGAAAAATAGAGGGCTATAGGTAACCCTAGGTAATTTCTCAGATAAGGACATGTTTGGCACAGCTTTGTGGGCCGAAGGGCCTGTATTGTACTGTAGGTTTTCTATGTTTCTATGTTATAAAGTACTATGTTCTCATCTGACTCCATTCCGAATGCAGAAGCTACCTGAACCTGAGAAAAGTTGAGACCTAATTTGAATATTCTGCAGTTCAGTTCTTTGACTTCACTCAAAGCTACTAAACTTCCAAGTAAGAAAGGCTAAAGACAGCTAGTGGCATCTCAAAACCAGCTAGGTAGAAGAATCTATTCTTATAAAACACTTGGTAATTTATAGAATAGTTTTAATAGTATATGTCGTGTTATCGTCACCCTTCACATCAAATTACTTATAATTAAACATAAAGCCCTGGATAATCTACAATGACTCAGTGGCAAAATGGTGTTCTTGCATTAAATCATACAAGATACTAGAACCATCTCAGGTTGATCAAGGCTAAACTTTGTTCATCATATGCATTTAAATGTATTCAGAATTTGCTGTGATGTGCTGTTGCGATGTGCAACAAAAAGCAACATTCAACAATTGTAAAGAATAAAAATTAGATAAAAATAAGTACAGATATCAATAAAATGTGCATAAATCCAGAAGTATTAGAATGTATTATTATAAAAATTGGTTTAATGTGTTTTGCAGTGCATTGCAGAGACTAAGCTAATAGATGGAAAAGGTGGGAGGGGGCTAACTAGAATGGTTAATCAGATTAACTGCCTGGAGGAAGAAACTTTTAAGATGGCATGGTTTGTTTCCACAGTTCCACAGTGATTTCAGCTACAGCAGGGATGGCCAACCTATGGCGCTTTGGATGATTAGAAGTGACACATTGCACCCCAGTGATAATAATAAAAAATAAGCCTACTCATGCAAAAAGTATTAACCAAAAACCGATTTGTAGGAAAAAAATCTATAACAGTAGTTTAGAGCTAGAATGGGTTTTACTGAGAATAAATCTAAAACTTAGCAATTATTTTTTGCGATTTTTGTATTTTGTGCACATCTGGCGAATGTCATCTTCTTTCACATTAATCTGTTTTCAATTTTAAAAAAATGTTCAATGAGTCAAACTAGGAAAGAAGGACTTTTGTTCTGCAGTCGTTCCATGACTGTTCAATACTTGTTTGATCCTGAGGCGCCAGGTATCTGCACCAGTGGTGCATCACAGGTTTTTGCCAGTCAGTTTACAATTGACACTTGTGCACTGTGGAGTTGTGCTTTGTTCGTCCTTTGTGAATATTTGCAGTTTTGTACTTTTTTGAAAATTAAGCCTTGTTTTTACATTCAGCTACCCATCACAGTGCAAAAGAAAATGAGCAAAAGGAAAGCAGAAAGTGATAGTAAGCATGAATTCAATGAACAGTGGGAAAAAGTGCTCTTATTTATAGCGGGTCTGTCAGGAAAACCATTGTGCATTGTTTGTGAAAATACTTTTTCACATAATAGAAGACATGATCTTAATAGACACTATAAAACACAACATCAGACTGAAATAGAAGGAAGACTGAAGCTAGTGCTTGGGTCTGAGTTACGGAAGGAATACGTGATTAAGAAAAAGGAAGAAATCAAAACACGACAAAATATATTTATTAAAAGTCTCATTAAGGTAAGTAATGTTTATCTTGTTTTTATATTAAATCAATATATCATGTAGAAATGTTAAGCATGTTATAGTAACATATTTTTACAAGAATTGAAGGGGGGTACAAGAGTTGTATGGCACATCTGAAATCGTGTGTGAAAAAACTGATACATGGAATGTAAAAGGTTGGTCACTCCTGAGCTATCAATTTGATCACTAGTTGGAAAAAGATAAAATGCTGGATATTGCATTATTCATTGTTGTCCTAATGAAAATTCACATGGATAGATGGATGGATGGATGTTACCAGAGTGCAGAGCTTCAGCCACGTAGAATTTCAAAATTATAAAGGATCATGTGAAAAATGCCTAGTTGGTTGAAGTGCTAGAAAGGATACAGAACCCATGAAACTGCACTCCAGCAAGACGCAGGAAAATGATAGAGAAAAGGACTGGTGTGAAGCTTGGATTACAAAGCAATTCATACCTGAAGAACCTGGCAAGTCAAGAGGAAGCGATAAACCACTTGAGCCTTTAGAAGTTGCTTGATATTGAACATCTGTTTGGGATGATTGACTCTAATGAGCACTTCGAGAGCTGCCATCAGTGTTTCCCAGACACCATTCTATTTTTAGAATAAGTACACACAGCTATTGGTAATTGCATTGCTGTGCCATCCATACAAAGTGAATAACACTGGCTCTATTCTACTTGATTTAATTGTACATGGACAAAAATATAACAACAGCTTCATGACAGTATAAGAAACTGGACAATGAAAGTTAAGCAATAACATCTATGGAAATTGGGCTGTTTATAATATCTCACAAAAATAAGTATTCATCAATGCCGTCACTTCCGGTCCCCTCAAAATACATAAGCTAAAAGCTGGGAAATCAAATGTACTTGGCACAGGGTCATATTACATCATATGAAAATGTTGAATAAATGGTCTCCATAACTTTTCAAATTTAATAGGTCTCAAAAGTACCACTTCTAATTTTTTCTAAATTTAAACATAACATAGTTTGAGAGAACCAATTAAATACAGTGGGAGGATCAATTTCTTTCCAATTCAACAATATAGATCTTCTAGCCATCAGACTTAGAAATGCAATCATTCGACGGGCTGAAGAAGATAAATGCTGTGAATCTAACACTGGTAAACCAAAAATTGCGGTAATAGGATGAGGTTGTAAATCAATATTCAAAACAGCAGAAATAATATCAAAAATATCTTTCCAATATTTCTCCAAAAATGAACACGACCAAAACATGTGAGTTAAAGACGCAATTTTTTTTCCCCATTTTTTTCCTTCTCTTTTGTTTGTTTTTTTTCTTTTATATTACTTATTAGTTATAGTTATTAGATTAGATTAGTTAGTTTTGCATTATATAAATTTTTTTTGTTTTTTTTTCTTTCTTTTTTCTGTTTTTTTATATTATACATTATGAAATATTTAGATTTACTATGTCCATATATATATCTTATGGCTTATGTCTTGGTAAACTCATTTATATTGTAACTACTATGTATGTTTTTTTTCATATGTAATGGAATGTGTATGTTGGTAATTTCTTTATCAATATATCATCTGTATTCTGTCCATATTACTAATATTAATAAAAAGATTTAGAAAGAAAGGAAATTGGGCAGGTGAAATTTAGCATCTTCCAATTAAGGTGATGACAAACATGATTAAAATTATGGGAAAAGTCATCAAATGTTTGTCCAGAAATAATCCAAAGGACAAAACAATGAGTATGACAGTAATTTAAAAAGCCACAAATACTGAAGTACAAAAGATCCAAGAATATACAAAGCTATATTCACATATTGCTAGTGAGAATAAACACAATAAAATGTCCAAATAAGGACAAAATTCTAAGTTCTTGATTAAGGAGTTGAAAACAGACCAATAAAGAACAATGTATACTGAACAGTGTAGAAAAAATAACTAGCACAAACAAGAGAAAATTTACAGATGCTGGAAATCCAAGCAACACACACAAAATGCTGGAGGAACTCAGCAGGCCAGGCAGCATCTATGGAAAAGAGCATAGTCAAAGTTTTGGCCTGAGATCCTTCATCAGGAGAGGAAAAAAATGAGGAGTCAGAGTTAGAAAGTGGGGGAGGGGGAAAGGTGAAGTAAAAAGCTGGAAGTTGATTGGTGAAAGAGATACAGGGCTGGAGAAAGAAGATCTGATAGGAGAGGACAGAAGCTCATGGAAGAAGGAAAAGAGGAAAGAGTACCAGAGGGAGATGATAGGCAGGTAAGGATACAACATGAGAGAGGAAAAAGGTAATGGGGAATGGTGAAGGGGTGGGGGGGGGGGGGGGGGAAGATAACCAGCACCTTAGTATCACTGACCAACAGAAGCATCAGACCATCAATCTCACGTGGACTACTGAAAGGGAAACTGTGATTACACAATAAACATTTCATTTAATGAAATAATCATTCAAGTCTTATCACTAGATAACTGTTGTAGATGTGCCCAGATTGTAATTATTTTCTTTCTTATTAGAGTCTCCAAGAGAAAAATTTATCAGGACTGCATATAACATCTTATAATTATTGGTCCATGCAAACTGAAATATTTCTTCCAATTTAGAATATATAGCGACAGGAACAAGTGTAAAAATAAAATTAGAAAGTCAATCAAACCTGTGCTTTAGACCAGATCTTCCAGTCCAGTAACAATTCTGACAAGATCTTCACATCCTGGATCACTGCAGCTGTTTCAGTATCAATCTCAAATTGACATGTGGACTCATTAAAGTTAAGTACTGGAGCACTGCAACATCCATCAAGTAAAGTCTGAAAGATATATATACTTTCTAATTCCACCTTGAATGGTCTGTACACGATCATAACCAAGAACATAGAAAATTAAATGTTTGCTGTAATATGAATCGGGAGCAAGTTACAGCTTGTGATTCAGCTGGGAGCTCAGAGAATTCGACCGTGTAGGTAGGATTTAAGCCTACCTGGTCAATACCTGTGGAGGAGGGGGAACTGCGCAGGCGCAAGTGACGTCAGCGTCGAGCGCACACTTTAAAAGGCAGGACTTCTTGTCAGAGCAGGCAGCAGAGTCCGTGGAAGCAGAGCCCTGGGCTTTGGCTAAGTGGGCTTCGGCGTAAGGGGACTTCGGTAAGGCTGTGTGATTGCACACTGAGGGGAAGAAGGTAAGGTCGCTAGGTGCTTTTTAGACATTCTATTAATTCAGTTCAGGTATGGGGGAGACAGTCAGAGCAGTGGTGTGCTCCGTATGCAGTATGTGGGAAGTCAGGGTCAACACAGTTGTCCCTGATGACCACACCTGCAAGAGGTGCGTCCAGCTGCAGCTCCTATCAGCCCGAGTTAGGGAGTTGGAGCTGGAGCTGGATGAACTACGCATCATTCGGGAGGCAGAGGCAGAGATAGATAGGAGTTATCAGGAGGTAGTCACACCAAAGAACCAAGATTTAAGCAGATGGGTGACGGTCCAGAGAGGCAGGGGGAGCAGGCAGAGAGCGCTGAGCACCCCTGCGGCCATTCCCATTAACAATAAGTATACCGTACTGGATACTGTTGATGGGGATGACCTACCAGGAATGAGTTGCAGTGTTCCTGCCTCTGGCACAGAGGTTGAACCCTCAACTAGAAAGGGGAGGAGGGAAGAGAAGAGAGCGATAGTTTTAGGGGATTCTATAGTTAGGGGGGCAGATAGGAGATTTTGTGGGGCAGATCAGGAGTCTCGGATGGTATGTTGCCTCCCTGGTGCCAGGGTCCGGGACATCTCAGATCGGGTGTAGGCTATTCTTGAGAACGAGGGCATGAACCCAGATGTAGTGGTCCATGTAGGGACCAACGATGTAGGTAAGGTGAGTGAGGGGGTCCTGCTTAGAGAGTTCAGGGAGTTAAGAGTGAAGCTGAAAGGCAGGACCTCCAGGGTGACAATCTCGGGATTGCTACCTATGCCACGTGCGAGTGAGGCGAAGAATAGAATGATTATGCACATTAATACGAGGCTGAGAGCATGGTGCAGGAAGGAAGGGTTCAGGTTTTTGGATAATTGGTCTTTGTTCCAGGGACATTGGGATCTGTTTCGAAGGGATGGTCTACATCTGAACCGGAGGGGTACTAGCATTCTTGCAGGAGCGTTTGCCAGTGCTGCTCGGGGGGGGGGGGGGGGGGTTAAACTAGATGTGCAGGGGGCAGGGATCCAGATCCAGAGGGTTGGTCAGAAGGAGCATGGGATTAAATGTGTAGAAGGTTTGGGTAATCTTGAGAAGGTCATCAAAATTCATCGTGCAATTAGCCCAATGGAAGTTCAAGGAGCTGGGTTAGGTACAGTAGACAGTCTTTTAAGCAAAGAGAAGAGGAATGGGCTAAGAATTCTATACTTGAATGCACGTAGTGTCAGAAATAAGGCAGATGAGCTTGAAGCTCAGATGAAAATGGGGAACTACGATGTTGTTGGGATAACGGAGACATGGCTGCAAGGGGATCAGGCCTGGGAATTGAGTGTACCAGGGTATACGTGCTATCGTAGAGACAGAAATATGGGAAGAGGGGGTGGGGTGGCCCTGTTGGTAAGGAATGAGATTCAGTCCTTAGCAAGAGGTGACTTGGGAACAGGGGAAGTAGAGTCTGTGTGGATTGAGCTGAGGAACAGCAAGGGTAAAAAGACCCGAATGGGTGTTGTGTACAGGCCCCCAAACAGTAGCATGGATATTGGGTACAAGTTGATTAGGGAGTTAACATTGGCATGTGCTAAAGGTAATGTAGTCGTTATGGGAGATTTCAACATGCAGGTGAACTGGGAGAATCAGGTAGGTGCTGGACCCAAGGATAGGGAGTTTGTGGAGTGTCTAAGGGATGTATTTTTGGAACAGCTTGTGCTTGAGCCAACCAGGAACGAGGCTATTTTGGACTTGGTGATGTGTAATGAACAGGAATTGATAAGTGATCTTGAAGTAAAGGAGCCATTAGGAAGTAGTGATCATAACATGATAAGTTTTTATCTACAATTTGAGAGGGATAAGGGCAGATCAGAGGTGTCAGTGTTGCAATTAAATAAAGGAGACTACAGAGCCATGAGGGAAGAGCTGGCCAAAGTTAAATGGGCGGATGCCCTGGCAGGAAAGACAGTGGATCAGCAGTGGCAGATATTCTTGGGCATAATACAAAAGATGCAAAAGCAGTTCATTCCAATGAGAAGGAAGGATTCAAAGAGGGGGAAGGGGCCACAGTGGTTGACAAAGGAAGTCAGAGATTGTATAGCATTAAAGAAAAAGAAGTATGACAGGGCTAAGATGAGTGGGAATACAGATGATTGGGAAAGTTTTAAGGAGCAGCAGATAGATCTTAACTAAAAAAGCAATACGGAGAGAAAAAATCAGGTATGAGCTCAGTCTAGCCAGGAATATAAAAGGGGATAGCAAAAGCATTTTTAGCTATGTGAAGAGAAAGAAGATAGTTAAGAACAATGTTGGCCCCCTGAAGAATGAATTGGGAGAAATTGTTATGGGAAACAGGGAAATGGCAACAGAATTTAATGCGTACTTTAGATCTGTCTTCACCAGGGAGGACACAAGCAATCTCCCAGATGTATGGATGGGCCAGGGTCATAAGATATCAGAGGAATTGAGACAGATTGACATTAGGAAAGAAACTGTGATGAGTAGACTGGTAAGACTGAAGGCTAATAAATCCCCGGGTCCAGATGGTCTGCATCCGAGGGTTCTAAAAGAGGTGGCTCAGGAAATTGCGGATGCATTGGTAATCATTTTCCAATGTTCCTTAGATTCAGGATCAGTTCCTGAAGGTTGGAGAGTGGCTAATGTTATCCCACTTTTCAAGAAGGGAGGGAAGGAGAAAACGGAGAACTGTCGCCCTGTTAGCCTAACGTCAAGTCGTGGGGAAGATGCTTGAGTCCTTTATTAAGGACGAAATAGTGGCACATCTAGATGGCAGAAATAGGATTAGACTGAGCCAGCATGGATTTACCAAGGGCAAATCATGCTTGACTAATCTGTTGGAGTTTTTTGAGGGTGTAACAAGGATGTTAGATGAGGGTAAGCCAGTGGATGTTGTATACCTAGATTTTCAGAAGGCATTTGATAAGGTGCCACATAGGAGATTGGTGAGTAAAATCAGAGCTCATGGCATTGGGGGCAGGGTTTCAACATGGATAGAAAACTGGTTGGCAGATAGAAAGCAAAGGGTAGCAGTGAATGGGTGTTTCTCGGACTGGCTGGAGGTGACTAGTGGGGTACCACAGGGCTCTGTATTGGGACCACAGTTCTTTACAATTTATGTCAATGATTTAGATGAGGGCATTGAAAACTATATCAGCAAGTTTGCTGACGATACTAAACTGGGTGGCAGTGTGACATGCGAAGAGGACGTTAGGAGAATACAGGGAGACTTGGATAGGCTGGGTGAGTGGGCAGATACTTGGCAGATGTCATTCAATGTGAATAAATGTGAAGTTATCCACTTTGGAAGCAGGAACAAGAGGGCAGAGTATTGTCTGAACGGTGTAGAGTTAGGTAAGGGAGAAATGCAAAGAGACCTAGGAGTCCTAGTTCACCAGTCAATGAAGGTGAATGAGCAAGTGCAACAGGCAGTGAAGAGGGCAAATGGAATGTTGGCCTTTGTTACAAGGGGAATTGAATACAAGAGCAAGGATGTCCTTTTGCATTTGTACAGGGCCCTGGTGAGACCACACCTGGAATATTGTGTACAGTTTTGGTCTCCAGGTTTAAGGAAGGACATTCTGGCAGTTGAGGAAGTGCAGCGTAGATTCACTAGGTTGATTCCTGGGATGGCAGGGCTGTCTTATGCAGAGAGATTGGAGAGATTGGGCTTGTACACGCTGGAATTGAGGAGATTGAGAGGGGATCTGATTGAAACGTTAAAGGATTTGATAGGATTGAGGCAGGAAATATGTTCCAGATGTTGGGAGAGTCCAGTACCTGAGGGCATAGATTGAGAATAAGAGGTCAGTTATTTAAAACAGAGTTGAGGAAGAGCTTCTTCTCCCAGAGAGTTGTGCAGGTGTGGAATGCACTACCTCGGAAGACGGAGGAGGCCAATTCTCTGGATGCTTTCAAGAAGGAGCTAAATAGATATCTGATGGATAGGGGAATCAAGGGATATGGGGACAAGGCAGGGACTGGGTATTGATAGTGAATGATCAGCCATGATCTCAGAATGGCGGTGCGGACTCGAGGGGCCGAATGGCCTACTTCTGCACCTATTGTCTATATTCAAAAGATGTCATCAAAAATATATACACCTAGATAACCGTGCTTTACAGCCCTACATCATGTTGATAGGATAGTTAAGAAGGCATATGGTGTATTGACTTTCATTAGTAGGGGAAATGAGTTCCAGAGCCACAAGGTAATGTTGCAGCTCCTTTACTATTGCTGGACTCAGAGCTGGTCTCATCATTATAAGACGGATGTAGAAGATTTAAAGGTGGTACACAGGAGATTTACCAGGATGCTGCCTGGATTAGAAAACATGTTTGATGAGGAAAGGTTGTGCAAGCAAGGGTTTTTCTCTTTGCAATGGATGATGAGAAACAACTTATATAAGTTTATGAAGGGTATAGATAGAATAGACAGCCAGCACCTTTTTCCCCAGTTAGTGGTGGGCAATACCAAAGGACATTTGTTGGAGGTGAATGGAGGAAAGTTAGGCAAGATAACAGAGGCAGGTATTTTTTTTTAAAGAATTGTGGATACCTGGAACATTCTGCCCATGATGGTGGTAGAGGCTGATAGGGACATTTAAAAGAATCTTGGATATGCACTCAGATATTAGGAAAATGGAGGATTATTGGCTGTGTAGCAGGAAGGTTTAGACAGAACATGGAGTATGATTATAAGTTGGCATAACATCATACATTGAAGGGCCCATACTGTGTTGAAATGATACACTGTACATTCTAAAAAATTCACATCACATGCTGGTGATAATAAACCTGATTCTGATTCTGACTAGGTCAAATATTTAGAAACACAAGAAATCATGCAGATGCTGGAAATCAAGAGCAACACTCTCAAAATACTGGATGAAATGTATAAGAAGGCATATGGTATGCTGGCTTTCATAAGAAGGGGGAATGAGTTCAAAAGATAGTGGAAATGAAGGTTTCCTGAGGAAGGGTCTCAGCCCAAAATGTTGACTCTTTATTCCTCTCCATTGGTTCTCCCTGACCTGCTGAGTTGCTTCAGCATTTTATGTGTTACTCAGATACTTAATAACATTCCGGTAAAATGACGGCACGCTCAAATGCAGAGGCCACTCAGGGTCCAGCCAAAAGTATGATTGTTTTTTATGCCTTTTTCATGATTGCAAGACACTGCTGGTTATGCAGTACATCAAGTACTGCAGGTCTACCTCACTAGTGAGTTGCTGGATGGCGACGGAGCTGAATTCCATGTTGCAGCCTGCTTCAGCCACACAGGGAAGAAGGCACAAGACTGCGCGCAATGTAACGGACCGTGTGGGTGATTGTCTTGGACATTTTGTTGTGGTCACAAAGCCCTGTTGCACATTGGTAATGTACAATACTACGAGTCCAATCACTAGTTCACTGGCGAGACAGATGGTGGAGGAGCTGTGTGGCCTCATTCATGCCTCAGGGTTGACCGTCGCAGCCACCAAGGAAACAAACACTGGTGCTGGCTGTGTGCCACTTGATTCTGTGCTGGCTCCTCCTGTCAATACTGCCCTGCAATGTTCACTTGATGGGAGTCAAACTGGATTTAGTTCATCCGTGGCTGAATTATATGAGGAGCTGCTATGGGCTTGTTCTGCAGAAACATGTTTTTTTTATATTATTATTTTTTGTAACTGCATGCTTTCCTGCTATTATATGTGCATTGTGTGCTGGGTGTGACTGCTGATTCTGCATTTTACACCTTAGCGCCAGAGGAATAGAGTTTCATTTCGCTTTATTCATGTGTATAGTGTATGGCTGAATGAAAAATGAACTTCATTGAAATTAAGATTGAACTAATCATGGGGGTCACTGCAACAAGGATATATGTAGCGAATACTTCATACCTTTAAGATGTGAAAGCCCACAATACATTTCATTTTGATGAGAACTTGGTGAATCATAGTATAGCCGTGACAACTTTCCATTTCCTGGATTCTCTGCTGGTTGTACTTTGTCAAAGTAAGTATAACATTCAGTGCCAGAGCTTGTGTTTCTTCATCATCACTCATCTCTACAGACTAGAAAGAAGATACAAGTGTTTCTCTATCAATCAAATAAAAATGCAACAGATATTTCTTTATTGCTTACTGGTAAAAGAAAATGTGAGATTTCCCTCCCAAATAACTAAATATCATCAAGCAAATAGCCACAGCAGGTCAAACAAAATCAAATGTCAGGAGTGCTAATCGTCATCCCTTGTCATTGAGAAATGTGCTGAAAATACTTAAAGCCCATAAATGAACCCAGCTGCCGCCACCACTCTGAAAATTTGCATTGGCTAGATTGTGGCTAGATCCCAAACAGTGAAAAGCCAGTCTAAACTTAGTACATCCTGTGATGTTATTGAAAACCAATAAAGCATATGGGACCTGGAAATAATTATATTTTAAGTAATAAATATTTACCAATTATCTGTACAGTTGGAAAAAGGGCAATGTTCAGGAATTGTCAACAAATCCCATCATTTCACAGTTCTACAATCGATCATAAAAGTAATATTTCAGTTCAAAGTAAATTTATTATCTAAGTACATATATATCACTACACACAACTCTGAGATTTGTTTCTTGTGACCATACTCGGCAAATCCAAGAAACATAATAGAATCAATGACAGACTGCACCAAAGAGGGCAAACAACCTATATACAAAAGACAACAAACTGCAAATGCAAAAAAAAATAAATAAATAAGCAACAAATATCAAAAACATAAGATGGAGTCCTTGAAAACGAGTCCATAGGTTGTGGGAATAGTTCACTGATGGGGAATGTGAAGTTATCCCCTCTTGTTCAAAAGCCTGATGGTTGAGGGGTAATAACTGTTCCTAAACATGGTGGTGTGGGTCCTGAGGTTCCTGTATCTTCTTCCTGATGGTAGTAGTCAGAAGAGATTGTGGCCTGGGTGGTAAGGATCCTTGATGATAGATGTTGTTTTCCTGTGACAGTGCTCCATGTAGACATGCTCAATGGCGAGAGGTTAAAGATAGCGGTGAACATTCCAGCCAATTAATCAGCACAGGTCTTTAGTACTTGGCCAGATACCCCATCTGGGCTGGATGCTTTCCATGGGTTCACCCTCCTGAAGGATACTCTCAGGTTGGTTTCAGATCGAAATCACAGAGTCATCAGGGGCTATGGAAATCCACGAAGGTGCCTTCATGCTTTGACTGTCAAAGCGAGCCATGTCAGTTCGTGTCACTTTGCAAGAGTTAATAACGTTCAAGTCCTGCCACAGCTGTTGACAATTCCTCAGTGATTCAGGTTTGGACTGGAATTGTCATTTCACCCATGAAATGGCTTTCTGGAGATCACACTTAGACCTCCTGTCTTACCTGGTTGTCAGACCTGCATGGTTCATCCAAGGCTTCTGGTTGGGAAAGGCTCTGAATGACTTTGTGGAGAGACATTCATCTATGACTGTTGTTATGAAGTCTGTGACAACCGTGATGTACTGATTCAGATCTTCTGATGAGTTGTTAAATACGGCCCAGTCCACCAACTTGAAGTAATCCCATAGTCACTCCCCTGCCCCCCGTAATCACCTCTTTGTTATCCGCATCTCTGGAGCTTTGCTCTTTAGCCTCTGCCTATAAGCAGGTAGAGGGACAGCCAAGTGATCAGAAATTCTGAAATGTAATCTAAGCATGGAACAGTAGGCATTTCCTGTCATAGAATAACAGTGGTCTAGTGTATTGGGACCCCGATGCTGCAGGTTATATGCTCGTGATAAATGGGCAGAGATTTCTTCAAACAAGCATAGCTGGACGTCTCCAATTATGATTTGAACTGCACTGGGATGGGCTGTTTCTTGTTTGGTGATCACAATATTCGATACCTTGCATGCCTGATTTATTTAGTCTTTTGGTGGTATTTATGCTAGCTTTAAAGGTTCAACTAATCATATTAGCTACAACTGCACATAACCCTCTGAGCTTATATGTCTTCCAGAAGCCAGCTTTAACAGTCCCACTGATGTTTTCCCCCAGGTCATGAAATTCAATGCACGAGGGAAAGGTTTTTCTTGACTGAAAATAGATACACAACATTCCAACTTTCTTCCTCAGGGCTATGAGATGAAAGTGAACTGAACGAAGTCAAATATTCCCCTTTATACTACAAGATTCAATAATCAAAACTTGGTCATCATTATTACACTATTTGAGCAGGCAAGCAAACACTGTACTCACTCAACATCAGGGAAGAGTACATTAAAATACTAAAAAGCTGTACGAGTTCTGTATTTTAGGATTTTAGTATCTGTAGCTTTTTTATTAAATTTTCATTTACTGTAACATTCTGACTGATTACATCTTCCAGTCAAGACAGTTATGCTATACTGTAACCTACCTATATTCATTTCCCTGACTGCTAAAATCCCATCTGAAATTAAGTCTGCACAGACAAAAAAATTGCCAAATTTCCCCACTACAAAATGTAAAAAATAACTGCACTGTTAACCACTTTTGCAATTAATTTGATGGCAGTACTCAGTCAATCATGAGTAATATCTCTTACCCTAGCAAAGAGAAAGATGAATGCACCAGTTCCTCCAATTTTGTGGAGGATACGCTGCATCTCCTGATGTTCCAAAGGTTGCAGAGACTTTAGTTTCTGGGGCTCCAAAGTATTGTTCTGGACATCCTTCAAACTGAAAGGCCTTTGTGGTGATACTGTTCTTGTTTGTCCTTTGAGTCGAATAACTGGGTCATAAATGGTATACTGAGCAGGATACTGTGGATTGTAAACAATCGCGAGGCTATCCTGCAAAAAAGAAGCTGCAATACTTGTAAAGGTTTTCCTTTGCTCTATGTTACAGAACTCCGAACTGCATAAATTGATGACATGCTGGTGCTTTAAAGAAGCACCACTCCCATTCCCCTGCTCTTTACACACAGGCATTCAAAGATGTACTTTTTAAATGTTTATCCAACTGCTTTTGAGAGATTTTATTAATTTTTCCTCCAGCACCAATTCAGGCAGTGCTGTATGCAACCAAAATGCTCATTTCCCCCTAGTCATATTGTAACTATACAGTATTTTTAGCATTTCACTTGACAGAGAATTTAACCAAGTCAGGTATTTGTTAATTCTACTCACCACCAGAGGGCCAGTATTCACTTCCTTGTTTTTCATGAGAAGCTCTTTAATTTGATCACACTGTAGAATTTCCAGAGTAACATACTTAGAGTAATTTGCTTGAATTTTACCATATTTACAAGGCATAATAGAGGTGAAGTCTGGTCCACAAACATACAAATAATATGCTTCTTCCAGCCCTATTCTAGCACCTACATTAAAAGAGAAATATTTTCAATTGGCATGTTCAAAAGTGATCATTCTTGCTCCTGTCTTAACATAAAGAAGCATATTTACATGAATGCTGTATTATTGAATGCTGCAATGACTTATGTACTATTATTATTGAGGGCACAGTGAGAATTTACAAAGATTTTTAATTAATAATATATTATATCCTGGGACACAGCACATAATGATAAGTATGCCCTAGGATTCCAAACTGGATACAATGACACGGTATGGCATGGTCAAGTAATGGTTAGCACAATGTTTTACAGTGTCAGTGATTAGTGTTCAATTCCTACCACTGTGTCAGGAATTTGTATATTCTTTCCACGATCATATGGGTTTCCTCCTGGTGCACCATTTTCTCCCATGTTCCAAAGATGTACATATTACAAGTTGTGGGCATGCTATTTTGGTGCTGGAAGTGCCCCCAGCACGTCCTCAGATTGCATTGGTTGTCGACACAAATGATGCATTTCACTGTATGTTTCAATGTACACGTGACAAATAAAGCTGATCTTTAATCTTTTATTTTTTTCAGATTATGCTGAAGTATCCCTCAATCTTCCAGCAGCCCTCTCAAATAGTACAGGACCAGAAAACTGAAAACAACAATTAATCCCTTAATGTAAGAATGTATTGTTCTTATGCTCCAAGTTGGGTCTCAAACAGTTCTACACTGTTTAAAAGGTTTCTTTCTTCAGTCAGAAAAAAGACGATACACAGGAAAGGTTAAAAATTTCAACAAACCATTACCATTAAAAAGGAGAAAGCTTCCAATACTCCATCTTCCAGCTAAGCCAATAGAATCTTGTGGGGCTGCAGAGTGGCCAATCAATGCAAAAGTTTTATTACCATCAGGGGAGAGGCTGCTTTTCCGAGGAATAGTATAACCTAAGGCCAGCTCATCCTTTCTGGAAAAACAAAAAATGTCTTCTGTTAAAATCTAAACAGACCATTGGCAGTTTAATAATGGTATAGACTGAGTCAAATGATAACCTCTTTGCAAGGCTATAATTCAAAATAGGTAAACAATTTTCAAGATAAAAATATTGCTATCAAAATTTTGTTTAAAAGCATGAAAGAATGGATTCATGTTGTACTTTAATTACTGAACCCAACATAAGAAATAGGGATAAGCCATTCAGCCCTTCAACCTTGTTTTGCTATTCAAGATCACAGTTGATCTTTGACTGCAGCTTCATTTTCCAGTGTTATCTCTCACATCCCTTGATTCCCTTAATGTCTCAATCTTCTCTCTTAATCACCTTTGCCACCTATAAATTAGTTTCAATAATGTAAGTACATGTGCACTAGGTCTCTGAACATCATACCATCTAATCTCTCACCATTTAAACTGATGTGGGTGATCACACAATTTTCCCTTTTCTATTCCATGTGCCATGTTTTTATTCATTTAACTTGATTTCTGTTCACTTAAGGTATTACACACTACTTAAAATAATGAGTGACTGGATGTAGCCAATAATGTGTAAAAAGCACTGGTCTAAATTGCAATAATGCTGAACCCTGACTTTTAAAAGGTAATTTAACAAGTAACTTAAACAAACTCCATTACTATTTGCTGTGTACTACTACTATATTTTGAATGTTTCAGAAAACATGTACTGTGTTTGTTTCCTGGCTGTGTCTTGCACCTCATCCCTTTTTCAGTGTCATGTTGCACCCATCTGAAGCTTAAACTAGATAATATTCCTGTAATAAAAAACACAAAAAATTATGGAAATAATCTACAGATTGAATAACATCAACAAAGATTAACATAATTAATTTTCAGGGTTAAAAACACTTCATCAGAACACAAGTGTGCCCAAGACGCTGAATTCTGCCTGCAATTCCTGTTTTGAATTCATATTTCCCATATCTGCAACGTTTGATTTTCAATTACTTCTGGTCAATTAAGTTAAAACTATTCAATCTAATCTCTTTGGAAAAGAAGGAGAAAGCTCAGTACCTTTCTATGTTGAGCCAGGATAATCAACTCAAGCTCAAGTGTTACCAATTATGTAAGAGTCTCACACACTGTATTCCCCACAGTACAAATAATTGTTACCTGTCAAATTCTCACAAATATTATCCTGAGGGTGAACGTTAATCAGATATGCAACTGGAATAGCCATATAAATACTATGGCTACTAGGGCAGGTCAGCGATAGGGTGTCCTGCACCTAGTGAATCACCTCTTAGTATTCCAAAACCTTTCCATTATAAACAAGGCAGAAATCACAAGTGTGACAAAGTATCTCAATCTACCTGAATGAGTGGAGCTCCAATACTGTAGTTCAACACCATCCAGAGCCGAGCAGCCCACCTCATTGATATTACATCCATTATCCAGCAATTTAATTCAGTCCATCACCTGTACAGCCTGACCACAACATTTATCATTTATAAACACATTAGTTACCTGTGGTCTCTATTACCTTGGACAGAGGTAGTTTGTGCATAGAATTATCATCAACAGTTAATTCCCTTCCAATTTACACATCACTGTGATTCATTGCTGCCGGGCCTAAATTCTGGGATTCCCTCAATAATGGTATGAAGTACACTTAACAGTAGGACTGCAAAAATTGAAGCTGGTGGTTCACCACCATATTTGAAAGAGTATTTAGATAACTGTAATATATACAGTTATATACAGGTATTACAAACAATTCCCACAACACAACAATTAAAAAATACTAATTTGATTCATAATCATATTTCAAAATTCCAAAAGACCATATGCTACAAGAGTAGAATTGGCTCATTGGGTCTGCTCCACCATTTAACCATGGCTGATCCACTTCCCTCTCAACCCCATTCTTCTGCACTTGCCCCATAACCTTTCATGCCCTGACTCACCCAGAATCTACGAACCCCTGCCTTAAATACACACAGTGACCTGGCCTCTACAACCACCTGTGGCAACAATTTTCACAGATTCATGAAGAAATTCCTCATCTCCAATCCAAATAGATGTCCCTTTATTCTGAGGTTGTGCCCTCTGGTCCCTGACTCCCCACTATAGGAAGCATTTTCTCCACATCCACTCTATCCAAGCCTTTCAACGTTTCATAGGCTTCAATGTGATCTCCTTCATTCTTCTAAATACCAATGAGTACAGGCACAGAGCCATCAAATGATAAGCCTTTCTTTCCTAGAATCATTTTCATGAACCTCCTCTGAACCCTCTCCAATGTCAACATATCCTTCCTTAATAAGGGGCCACAAAACTTCTCACAATACTCCAAATGAGGCTTCACCAGTGCCTTACAAAGCTTCAGCATTCTATTCTTGCTTTTATGTTCTAGTCCTCTCAAAATGAATGCTAATATCACATTTGTCTTCCTCACACCAAGTCAACCTGTAAGTTAAACTTAAGGGAATGCTGCAAAAGGACTCCTAAATCCCTTTGCACTTTGGATTTCTGAATTTTCTCTATGTTTAGAGAACACAATATTGTAACCCAACATCTGTACTAGTGCTCCTACCACTTCCCCAATGTTCCACAATTTATCTCTACTGCAGGACAAATCAGATTATAACATTTCACTGCTCAAACTTTTCTCCATCACTTTTCCAGCTCTTTTATGTAATTTTTTTTCCTTAAATACATCTCCAGAATACCAACCCTTTTGCCCGTAGTGGTCTGATTCATACAGCAGAGAAGCAGGTCCTCCAAGTCACAATACCTATGTTGACCATCATCTATGCCATCTATACTAATCCTATTTACCAGCACTTTCTTACTATGCCTCGGTGATTCAAGCTCTCACTCAGAGTATCAGCTTCCACCACCTTCTTGGGAAGTGCAATCCAGATTTCAATCACCTTCTGGATGGAAAAAAACTCTCTTTCTCACATCCCCTCTGAACCTCTTGCTTCTCACCTTAAATTTATGCTCTTTGTGTTATGCATCACCACCATTTGGAAAAAAAAATTCTTATTATTTGAACTTCTCATAAGTTTTCTTGTTGTTTGTATTTGCTGAGTGTATTTTCATTGATTCTATTGTGTTGTTTTGTATTTACTGTGAATGCCCACAAGAAATTGACTATCAGGATAGCATAAGGTGACACATATGTACTCTGACAGCAAATTTACTTAGAATTTTTCTATCAAATGCTTATTTTTAGTTATATTAACAAAATGTTTCAAAAATCCCTTTACTTTTCTCCAAGGCATAGAAAATAACTTCACATTGGGAGCACCTGAATATTGGTGAGACCTGATGTAGGTCGGGAGATTACTTTACCGAGGAACTACACTCCGTCTGCCAGAAGAAGTGGGATCTCCCATTGGCCACTCATTTTAATTCCACTTCCCATTCCCATTCCAACATGTCAGTCCATGGCCTCCTCTACGGTCATGATGACCAAGTTGGGAGGAACATCCAGGTAGCCATCTGGGAGCCTCCAACCTGATGGCATGAGCGTCGATTTCTCAAACTTCTGGTATTGTTTCCCCACTCCCATCATTCCCCATTCCCTTTTCCCTTCTTCACCTCCCCTTTTCTTTCTTCCATGGCCTTCTGTCCTCCACCTGATTCCCCCAGCTCCAGCCTGTATCTCTTCCACCAATCAACCTCCCAGCTCTTTACTTAACTCACTCAAACCCCCTCCCCAGTTTCACCCATCACCATGTGTTTCTTTCACCCCTCCCCACTCCACCTTCTAACTCTGACTCATGTTTTTATCTCCAGTCCTGATAAAGGGTCTTGGCCCAAAATGTTGACTGTCCACTTTTCCATAAATGCTACCTGGTCTGTTGAGTTTCTCCAACATTTTGTGTGTGCTGCTTGGATTACTAATCTGTCTGGAATAAGTAGATGCTTCACTAGAATGATACAGGATTCCAGTTTAATGTAGCGCTGGTGAGACTCAGCAAAGCCATGCTAGCAACAAACAAAACTCCTAACTACTTTAAACTTACTTTTTCTGGAAAAAGAGTACTGCAATCAAAAGCCTGTAATTTCTGTTTCCAAACCAAGTTTCTGAACCGCCTGCGTGATCTGGCATTTTTGCAGTGTGAACTGAAGTCAAAGGTGCAGGGCAGCTGTGGCATGAAAGGGACAGACTAAATTGAGGCAGCAGGGCCCGGGCCTGGGCCGTGCAGCAAGGAACAAGCTGATGTTTGACCAATTTAAGCACCGGGACAGAATGGAAAGGTTGGGTCAGGCTATATCAAGGCAGTAGGGCCCAGGCATAAGAGCATAGCGAAGAGGCAGGGCTCGGTTCCGAGAGCAAGTAATGAGCTAAGGTTGGCCAATTTAAGCATCAGACCAGATTGAAAAGGTCAGGGTGCTGGGGCCAGAGGTGAGGGACGGGCCAGGCCGATGTTCAGCTTGCTGCTTGACAAGGTTTGCTCATCTCTGCTCTGAACTCAAGCTCTGGCCTGCAACTAATGGGGTCCTGGACTGGCTGTGAATGGCTTCACCTCTATGAACTGACTTTCGTGAACTTTAGTTCTGAATGTTATTTGCTTACTTTTTATCATTTGCATAATTAGTTTTTTTTTTGCAGATTGAGTACTTGACGGTCTTTTTTTAAAATGGGTTCAATTAGGTTTCTTTGCTTTGTGGTTGGCTATAAGGAGACGAAATTCAATGTTGTATATAGTATACATACCTTAACAATAAATGTAGTTTGAATCCAACAGTTCAATACAGGTTTCATGGACTAGTCTTGTATTCTCTTTATTACAGAAGGATGATCTGATAGAGGCTTTTCAGATTATTAAATGATTTGGTAAGATAAATAAAAGCCATTTCCTCTCGTGGGAAGTATAGCACAGTAACCTTCACATTAGAGCTAGACCATTATTTTTCACACAGGGTGCACTGGAAATCTGAAACAGTCCCCCTCAAGAAGCTGCTCAGAATGGAGTAGAGAGAGAAGAGTTAGGTTGAGGGTAAGGCTTATTGAAAACTGCTTGATTTGTGCTAGCCTAGGATGATGGATACAGCTCCAGGACAGGATAAGCAAACATACAAATCAAGTACGTACTCGCTGAATGGGAGAACTGGGTCAAGAGGTTAAATGGCCCCTATCAAATACCTGCTCAACTTCAGACCAATGTCAGAAAATTTCAACTTGCTTAACTTCAACAAATGAGGTGATGGATTATAACGTAATATCCAGAACACACAACTCATTTATTTCAGCCATAAGACGTAGGTATCACGATAGCTCTAATCTTAGCAGAGGAGGGCTAAGCCTTCCAGAGATATTGTCAACCAAACTCTCACTGAATCAAACTGGAGTAATGCTTTGCTCAAAGTTTCTTAGAGAGGTTCTGGACTGAAGGAGCAAGACTGCTGATAAATGGAATAGAGGAGAATGTCCAAAAATTGAAAGTTAAAAGCAAAATTATTATACATTTATTTAGAACTACAATTGTTATCTAGGGATACAATTATTGTCAAAGTAGCATTTGGAGATTTGGTATGTCATCAAAGACGACAGCAAATTCCTTCGCAATTACCATGGAGAGCATTCTGACCGGTTGCATCACAGGATGTACAGGGGCGCCAAAGTACAGGATTGGAAAAAACTGCACGGAGTTGTAAATTCAGCCAGCTCCATCATGGGCACTAGCCTCCCTGCCATCAGAGACATCTTCAAAAGGTGGCATCCATTACTAAAGACCCCCACCCTCCCAGGACATAGCCTCTACTCATTACCCATCATGGAGGGTGTATAGGATGCTGAAGACACACACTCAATGTTTCAGGAACAACTTCTTCCTCCCATTATCAGATTTCTGAATGGTCCATGAACATCACCTCACTATTTTGCTCTTTTTTTTACATTATTTACCTTTTTATATTCCTTACTGCAACTTGGAAGATTTTTTTTAAAATATACTGTACTGCATTGTATTGTTGCCGCAAAACAACTAATTTCAAGACACGTCAGTGATAATAAATCTGATTCTGACATATGTTAGTATACGCTACCTAGAGTTTCACATTCCTACAGATGTTTAAGAGGGAAAGTGCAATAGAATTCTAAAAAAAAACTATACATAAACAGACAAAGGTTGACTAAACAACCAGTCTGTGGAGAATCAATGCAATGTGCCAGCCTAAATGTGACTCACTGATTATACTAAGGAACAGCAATTTTGAAGCCCCAGAGCAATCATATCTTATTAATGTACATAATTAATACATTGTAAATGATGAACCTGCTAATTTTTCATCTTGTTCATCATGGCCCCTCGCTACAGGACAATATGCAGTGAATACTGGATTCAGTTTTTGGTTACAAATATTCAGAAACAATTTTTTAAAACCCAACAGCAGTGCAGTAAAATCACTGGCGTGACTACGGCTTAAAACAGTTAATTGATCTGGGTAGACTGCATAACCTGGCCTGATATCAGTTATGTAGTGGATTTCGGTTAATTAGGGGTGCCACTTATTTCAGATAACTCTTAAAAAACAAAAACTAATCAAGAAAATAGCTGGGATTCCCTTTGCTTATTTGGGACAGGAGTTAGTTGCCAGTTTCTAACTAGCGCCAGTCAAGTGCACTTGTGTGGCCATTAGACATTACACCATGCTAACAATGAATAGTTTTTAAAACAGCATCAGCTGCATATGCTTGTATTCAAAAACGAATGATTCTTGACACTGATTGTTGGTGACATTTTGACAATTGAGCCAAAATGTACTGGTACTGATGAGTCCCAATTAACCGGAATCCACTGTATTTGGATTGAAGTATCAATTAGAATTGTTAAAATTATTTAAGAGACTAAATAAATTTTAAAAACATACCTTTGCCCGGATACCCAAAGTGAAAGCAATGCACTAATATTTTTTTTGTTTTCTGTCTGTTGCGCATAAGTCAATGCTAAGTGCTGCCATTTGCCCGGAGTTATAATATTTGGTGGTGACTCAGCCTGTGCCAGAACACCTGTTTTTAATTCATCGTTTGTATCATTGCAGATTCTACAGCAAGAAAACAAATCACTTAATATTTTAGAAGCCAAAAAATCTAGCATAATGATTAAAGAAATCTCATATTTATATAGTGCCTATCACAAGCTAAGAACACCTTGAACACTTAAAAAGTGAAGCAGCTTTGAAACACAGTAATTATAATACAAGATAAATTGCAAAAGTCACTGCAAAATTACAAAACATTGCACAGGGCTTCTGAATGGAAGGTATTTTAATAACATTGTCCATTTTAGTAATGTTGACCAAGGATTAAATATTGTGTGGATACCACCCCTGCTTTCCTTTATCTGAGAGATCAGATACTTAAGTTTAATATCCCTTGAATCATAAAAAATACAACACTCCTTAAGTAACTACACAACTACATCAACTTGTATTTTGCTTACAGGTTTCAGGAGTGTGCATCACCACATGGTTGACATGGGTACCAGTAATGAAATTTGACACCGTCCATCTTAGAAGACATTACAGGAGGTTACCCAGAGTAATGTTTAACAGAGATTTTAAAGCAAAAAAAAAGTGTAGACAGAGATTTAGGGTTTGGAGTTCGAGATCTTGGGCCCCCAGCAGTTAAATATACAGCTATCTATTGTGAAGTGATTAAATTATGATATCATCTAGAAACAGAATTGGTGGAGTACAAATTTCTTAGCTGTAGGACTGAAGCAGAGAAGAATGTTAAAATGGAGACTCTGCTTATTTGACAGTTTAAGTATGCCATTGAACAGAGGAAGACAAGGTGATCAGTTGTCTTATAACAGGACATAGGGGACAGAGTACTGAGTGACTTGTTGATGATAGGCAGAACAAGAGATGGTTATTACAATGCACAAATTGCTGTCAAATCTATAAGCAACTAAAGAATGTACAAAGGTTTCAGCAGCAAATGAGCACAGAAGTGCATGACTTTTTAAACCAACTCTGCAGCAAGTACAAAAGATATAAAAAGCATTGCTAGAAAGATAAAGCCACAGTAGCAATAAAAAAAATCAAAATAATTAGCAGCATATTTGATGTCTAACTAGATACTTTATCTAAACTTCCATGCACTTTTTTGGGTTGACAATTTAAATCGACATCCCACTCTAACAAAGTGGCTTACTGTACATTGAGTTACTTCCATTGTTCACAAAGAAAATGCATGGTGATCAGGAATGAATGAGTTTCAAAAAAATTCAAATGATTTGTTACTGAAAGCTCTCTAAAACTACCAATACTGTCACATATTCTTGGGAACAAGCATTATGTAGTTAGCATAAATATCCATTTTTATAATAATAATAATAATACACTTTCCTTCAAAACCTCAGTGCAGCCTATTGATTTGAGGAATTTGCACTCTGCGCTGCTTTATCAATTCAGCTGTTCACACTACCTGAATATAAAGCCATATGTGTTGAAATCGGCCCAAACTTGCAGCATCGTTGTTTTAGAGCCTAAGGAAATCACATGAAGACAACCATCTTCCATCAATTTAGCAGAAGAATCTGAAACTCCGCTGCAATATAACCCAGCTGATTTTCCACCTTCTGCAAAACAAAAGATATCTATATTGGCATCACGAGCATGGATGAGCAGACACATTTTCCAATGTCATTATCAGTACAACGGAAAGTATTACAGGCAGCTATTATCAGAATTGTTAAGTACATGATTGAACAATCAGATATAATCTTCACCAAAAACCAGTAAAATTTAGTAAAAGCCAAAATCTACTGTAAACCTTGTCAGATTCATCTTATTTTGATCTCAGTGCAAATTATGGACTGCAGAGAAAACTCAAGGTCCTCCACTCCTAAGCATTTTTCCACCCTTGAAAGAATCATGGGTCATGAAGTATCTGCTCTAGTTTAATACATTGCATTTCTTTGGTCTACTGTGAATGCCGCAAGAAAATGAATCTCAGGGTCTAGAATACACGTATTTTGATAATAAATTTACTTTGAACTTCAAATACTCTTCAAATCCAACCCCAAAGATATGAGCCCATTGACTGCATTAAAGGAGTACTCAATAATAAGACAATGTCTTTCAATTGAGATGTTTAGCTGAGGTCCTAGCTGCCTTGTAAGATGCAAAAGACTGCATGACTTATTGTCAGAAGCAGAGTTCTTTCTAATCTCCTAGACCAAATTTATCCCACAACTTAGAACCAAAGGTAGTGCTGACAGAATGGATTAAAATTAGTATAAACACCTTGCTGAATCTAAGCTTGCTAACTTCTTACTTGCATGTCAACAATGAGAAAACTTATTTTACTGACTACAAAGTTCGAAGGACTTACTATTGTGAAAGCTACACGGTATATTTTTAAAATTTCATTTCATTTATATCCAGAAAACGCATGCGGGATTAGTCTATCTACCCTATATCTGCTGCGTGACAAATATTCACAAGATATTCAATCATTTCATGTTGCCCTAAATATTCACTGAGTCCATCCTGTTCCTAGCTTCCCTTAGAAGTTTTAACTATCAGGCTCTAAATGTATCAGTCACCAGTGCAGCTGTCATTTTCACAGTAACATTAAAAAAACTGAGTTAACTGCTAATGAACTGAAATCTTGTGGCTCTGTCGTAGGCATGCAAAAACAGTAAAGCAAAAAGCATCTTTTGTTCTCATGTGATGCCAAAATTTGTGGAAAACTCCCAAGTATTTTGTTATGACATCATAATGACCTATGGTGCAACATAAAGGTCAAAATTTATATAATCATTACTTTTCAAAATTGTTTGATGCTAAAGAAAAACAAAATGAAGCATTTCACATCTTCCAGACAGAAAGCAACTACAGCTTTGGTTTACCATTAGTCATTATGTCTCTCGCATGGCATTAAAAAGTTATTTTTTATCTAGTGTAAACAAGTTGCACTTAGCCCTGCTCAGAATCTCCTGAAAAATATTACAATTGAACAACTGTTTGCAGTGAAATCAAACAAAAAAGCTAAATTGCACACATATTTCCACAATGCACCTAATACTACCAAATGACTTACAGAAAGTTCTTTGAAAAAATATTTCATGATACATTTTCAAATAAAGAATGAAATATTAAATCCATTCTTACCAACATCGTCAGTACTCTTATCTCTGGAAGTAGCCAGCCAATTTCGTCTTTGTTTTCTCACTTTTTTAATTAACCCATCTGTCCCTTTGGATACCTCCACCTTTAACCACAGAGAAACACTAAAGCCATCTGACATATGAGGCCAACAGTTCTGACCAACAACTGGCAGGTGAAGTGCAGCCACATGCCAAGGTGATGATAATTTCTCAAGCTCTGTCTCTCTTCTGTTTTGTGGGAACTTGACACGCTTTAGAAGATTGGAGGTCTTGCTGCTGGTAGTAGAGCTGGCTTTCTGAACAGATGAAATGTTACTAAAAGTATTTGTGTTCAACACTATTGGGAAAGTAAGGTACTGCATTGGGTCCATGTTTATATTCGCTTCCACTATGCTCAGAATTCCTCTAAGTAGTATTTTCTGAAATACAAAAACAAAAACTAATACCTCAAAATGGCATTGTACAAAACATGTAGCAACTACTCCAAGATGAAGATAACAACTGCAAGACATTAATATTTTTGCTTAGAGCCCTGCATTAGTGCGCTGCTTCAGAAATCACCCATCCACACTTATTTGGGTCAGGTTCAGTGCTGAATGAGCTGACTCTCTGCATGTGTGGTCTTGCTATGTTGGCACCAGAACCATGGTAACTCTTGCGAGTTGCCCCCAGCACACTATACATATGATGCAAACCATACACTTCATTGTAGGTTTTGATGTACATGTGACAAATAAAGCTAATCTTCATCTTTTCTTTACCTTTACATAGTGAGAACTCAGCAACAAGCAAACTCCTGAACTCTGACAGCTTTTAACAGGAAGCAAAGCTGATGTGGAACTTCAATGCTAGGAAGGCCTTGAATCAATTTTTAAGTGACACTGACATTCAAAAATAACTAGAGACTGCAAAGCAGGTTTAAAATTATAAAATAATTTTTCAATTAGTAAATTAAAACATTAGAAAATAAACTTACTGGAGCTCCACCTCGAGTCGAACACTTGAGTGTACTAACGGCTGTACTACTATCTCTTAATTAGCAATGTTGAATACTTTTTATATGAAAAATAACAGGAAATTGTTGGCATACAAAGGGACCTTATACACAAGGCAATGAAAGCTAATATTCAGGTCCAGAAGGCCTTGGTCTGACCACATCCAAGTAAAATTCTGATCATCTTATTTTAAGGTGCACTTGCTAGACAGGGTTACATTAAAGATTGTTCAGACAGTTCTTGGGATGGTTAGCTCTTCATATGCAGAGAGAATGAGCACATTGAGGCTGTATCTTAAAATGCAAAATAATGTCAGCAAAACAATCAAAGTTCTTAAAGGACTAAACAAACACCACAGTGGAGGAATTCCTCTGAATGAAGAATGTGGAATTAGGAGCCATAATCTCAACAGGTAGACATCCAAATGAGAAGATTCATCACTGAGTGAAAAAAACTATTGAATTCTCTCCACTAAAAGAATAAAAATTAGCTTTATTTGCGATATTTACATTGAAACATACAATGAAATGCATAATTTGCAACAAATCAAATCAGTGAGGACTATACTGGGCAGCCCACAAGCATGGCTATGCTTGTGGTGCCAACATAGCATGCCCACAACTTACTAACCCTAACCATAAATCTTTAGAATGTGGAAGGAAACCACGGTATCCACACAGTCACAGGAAAAACGTACAAACTTCTTCAAGGGAGCAGTGGGAACAGAACCCTGACCTAAGAACTGGCGCTGTAAAATGAGTGCACTAACCACCACATTATCATGCTGTCAAAGGCTGGAAGCTCAGTCATTCATTGATTTCAAAACTGAGTTTAACAGATTTGTGTCTTGGAAAAATGAAGATAGATGGAACAAGGCAGGAAATTAATGTTGAGGTAGACTATTAGCTACAATCTTGAACAGAAGAGACATAAAGGCTCCTCTTAATACATTCTCACATTCCAGGTCCAAGCTTGCCACCTAAGTATCAATCATATCTTTCTGAATTATTGGCTACAGTCAACATGGTGTACACTTCAAAAATCACTGGAACATCATACCTAACAAACTGCAATTAACTTTAGTGCAATGAATCATAAAGCAAAAGAAATGCACAATAAATTTGATAAACTTCAAACAATTGTTTCACATGCTCATTTTTGTTATTTTTCATCATCTTGGCAACACCTGCTTTTGCTTGCTTTCATGTTTCTTTTAAAGTCGATATATTGACAAACAAAATAGTAAACTTAAAAACATAAGCATTCAACAAACAGGATACTGGATATTAGAGTACAGATGTCATCTGAAATACAGATAATTTTTTCTGGAGAGGTGGTGGTTTGGACACTCATCATATATTTATTTATTTTTGCAGAATCAAAGAAGGTACAAGGCAAATCAAATACAATAGTTAAAACCTTCCTAGATATAAACTGTTCAAAGATCATGTCATTTAATCTCCCATAAAACTGTGACCACCAGAATGTTTTGCAGTTTGGTTATTTGGAACTTCCTATGTTAGAATACATGATGTCATTCAGAATAGCACTTTTAAGCACACTTTCCCTTGGATTCCAGTTTTTTTTTACAAAAATTATTTGACTGGCTGAAAATAACTGACTAATCTGGCTGCTGAATTCAGCTTTGAAAAATTTAAATACAGCAATTCATACTCACAATTGGAGAGGTCTTCTCCAAAAATAATCTCAGGAGAAAGGCCAATTCTTCTGCTGACAGCCTGGACTTAGTTAAAGTCACCAACAATTCCACAAGAACTGCCTGGCACTCTGTAAAACCAAGGAAAGATTATTACTGGTTCTTGGAATTGATTGCTATCTGCTAGGGGGTAACATATTTAAATAGAAAGCAGAATTCACAGATCACTGCACTCTGGTGATGCACTTTAATAACACAATTAGGTCTCAGCAAACGTTTATACATACCCTCCAAATTCATCCCAGACTGGCTCAAAATATTCTGAAAACCATTTAAAATAGTTGTTACTGCTCCCTGAAATGAAGCAAAACACATTTTAGAAATGTCATAAATGCAGACTTACACTTCATTATAAAAAAGAAAATTCTCTTGATTACCTGTTCAGACAGGAACAGTTCAAAACATTTCCAGCACAGTACTTAACTACGTCAGTGATCAGGGGATGCTTTCTAAACATATTCCATAAAGGCTAAAACATTGTGTTCTTTCTTGTAAAGATTGTGCATTATTGCGTATAATTAATGTTCAGCTTAATTTTAATTGTAAATGTTGTTATCTGATGCTATATGCCTGTGATACTGCACATGCACCTGTGCATATGACAATAATCTCAACTTCATGCCGAGCTCCAGTTGCCTGCTTTCCACTTTCCCTCCCAGACAGGAAATTTCCAAAAGACTCCAGTGTCCTTGGGAGAAATACTTCAAGAGAAACATTCACAGACAGAATACTTAACTCCCATCTTTGGCAAGGTCTTTTTTCTAAAAAGCAACTTAAGGGTATGCTGAGAGAGACAACAGACTTAATTTCAAGGACTCTACAACTCATGTTCTCAGCATTATTTATATTCGTTTGTTTATTTGTATTTGTGCATTTGCACATTGGTTGTTTGTCAGTTTATGCGTGTAGCTTGTCGCCGTTACCACCTCTGGCTATTGTGATGCCTGTGCCCCCTCTTTTTTGAGAATCGCAAGATCGCTATTAAGTCGGGGCAGGAGACCCAGGAAATGAGAGAGAGAGACGTTTGGAATGTCCTGGCCCTCAGCGATACAAAGCCACGGAACAGGTCATTGTATCTTGGAGACGGAATTGTGTATTGAATACTATGCTTCGTGGAAGCCCTCAGGCAACGTGGGCTGGTTGGGGGATGGCATCATTCCACTCTGAGTGACATCTGAGACCCTGTGAGTCAGGATAAACGAGGGTCTGGGGAACAGCCCCTTTAGATGCACCAGAAGAAATGCTAGAAATCCTGTAACAGCGTAATAGCGAAAGCCGGTGGAAAGCCAACTGTGTCCTTTTCCATTTGCCTCGGGATTGGTGGGCCTTGCCACAGAAGAACGGCTTTCGCTAACACAAAGGAGAAATCAGCCCCAACGACTCTCGAAGGATCGACATCATAAAAGGAATGGGCAAGTTTTAATCCATCTCTCTCTCCAACCAAAAGCTGCAGCTTGAATGAACTTGAGTGACTTTTATATTTCCATCAAACAATACATTATCCCCTAGACAACGATAGAGCTATTTCTTATTGATTATTATTATACCCGCGCTTTTAGATTTAGTATTGACGACGTATATTATCTGAATGTTTGCACTGATATTATTTTTGTGTATTTTTATCAATAAATACTGTTAAAATTAGTACTATCAGACTTCAACGGCCCTCTCTATCTTTGCTTGTAAGTGACCCAGTTACGGGGCACATAACACTATAATAACCGTGATTAGGCGAGGGTTAATCTGGGGTTGCTGGGTGGCGTAGTTTGAAGCACCAGAAGGGCCCGTTCCGCGCTGTCTCAAACCATCATGATAAAACAGAGAGTCATTCAGGCAAACACGAGGAAATCTGCAGATGCTGTGAATTCAAACAACACACACAAAATGCTGGCGGAACACAGCAGGACAGTCAGCATCTATAGGGAGAAGCACTGTCGACATTTCAGGCTGAGACCCTCCGTCAGGACTAACTGAAAGGAAAGATACTGAGAGATTTGAAAGTAGGAGGGGGAGGGGGAAATGCAAAATGATAGAAGACCGGAGGAGGTGGGATGAAGCTAAGAGCTGGAAAGGTGATTGGCAAAAGTAATACAGAGCTGGAGAAGGGAAAGGATCATGGGACGGGAGGCCTAAGAAGAAAGAAAGGGGGAGGGGAGCACCAGAGGGAGATGGAGAACAGGCAGAGTGATGAGCAGAGAGAAAAAAAAACAAACAACTAAATATGTCAGGGATGGGGTAAGACGGGGAGGAGGGGCATTAACGGAAGTTAGAAAAGTCAATGTTCATGCCATCAGGTTGGAGGCTACCCAGCCGGTATATAAGGTGTTGTTCCTCCAACCCGAGTGTAGCTTAATTTTGACAGTAGAGGAAGCCATGGATAGACATATCAGAATGGGAATGGGATGCCTTATTTTCACTATGAACATCCAGTCCCAATATACCTCCACCCCCACCAGGAAGGTCTCAAAGCTCTTCGCTTCTTTTTGGATTCCAGACCTAACCAATTCCCCACTACCACCACTCTCCTCTGTCTAGCAGAATTAGTTCTTACTCTCAATAATTTCTCCTTTGGCTCCTCCCACTTCCTCCAAACCAAGGGTGTCGCCATGGGCACCCGCATGGGTCCCAGTTATGCCTGCCTTTTTGTTGGCTTTGTGGAACAGTCCATGTTCCAAGTCTATACGGGTATCCATCCCCTTCTTTTCCTTCGCTACATCGACGACTGCCTTGGCGCTGCCTCCTGCACGCGTGCTGAGCTCGTTGGCTTCATTAACTTTGCCTCCAACTTTCACCCTGCCCTCAAATTTACCTGGTCCATTTCTGACACCTCCCTCCCCTTTCTTGATCTTTCTGTCTCCATCTCTGGAGACGGCTTATCTACTGATATCTACTATAAGCCTACAGACTCTCACAGCTACCTGGACTATTCCTCTTCCCACCCTGTCTCTTGCAAAAATGCTATCCCTTTCTCACAATTCCTCTGTCTCCGCCACATCTGCTCTCAGGATGAGGCTTTTCATTCCAGGACAAAGGAGCTGACTTCATTTTTTAAACAAAGGGGCTTCCCTTCTTCCACCATCAACTCTGCTCTCAAACGCATCTCTCCCATTTCCCGCACATCTGCCCTCACCCCATCCGCCCACCACCCCACTCGAGATAGGGTTCCCCTTGTCCTCACCTACCACCCCACCAGCCTCCAGGTCCAACATATAATTCTCCGTAACTTCTGCCACTTCCAACGGGATCCCACCACTAAGCACATCTTTCCCTCCCCCCCCACTTTCTGCTTTCCATAGGGATCGCTCCCTACATGACTCCCTCATCCACTCATCCCCCCCCACCCCCCATCCCTTCCCACTGATCTCCCTCCTGGCACTTGTCCTTGTAAATGGAACAAGTGCTACACCTGCCCTTACACTTCCTCCCTCACTACCATTCAGGGCCCCAGACAGTTCTTCCAGGTGAGGTGACACTTCACCTGTGAGTCGGCTGGTGTGGTATACTGCATCCAGTGCAGCCAGTGTGGCCTTTTATATATTGGTGAGACCCAAAGCGGACTGGGAGACCTTTTCGCTGAACACCTACGCTCGGTACGCCAGAGAAAGCAGGATCTCCCAGTGGCCACACACTTTAATTCCACATCCCGTTCCCATTCTGATATGTCTATCCATGGCTTCCTCTACTGTCAAGATGAATCCACACTCAGGTTGGAGGAACAACACCTTATATACCGGTTGGGTAGCTTCCAACCTGATGGCATGAACACTGACTTTTCTAACTTCCGTAAATGCCCCTCCTCCCCAACTTACCCCATCCCTGACATATTTAGTTGTTTGTTTTTTTCTCTCTCTCTGCCCATCACTCTGCCTGTTCTCCATCTCCCTCTGGTGCTCCCCTCCCCCTTTCTTTCTCCCTAGGCCTCCTGTCCCATGATCCTTTCCCTTCTCCAGCTCTGTATCACTTTTGCCAATCACCTTTCCAGCTCTTAGCTTCATCCCACCCCCTCTGGTCTTCTCCTATCATTTTGCATTTCCCCCTCCCCCTCCTACTTTCAAATCTCTCAGTATCTTTCCTTTCAGTTAGTCCTGACGAAGGATCTTGGCCCGAAACGTCGACAGTGCTTCTCCTTATAGATGCTGCCTGGCCTGCTGTGTTCCACCAGCATTTTGTGTGTGTTCTCATTCAGGCAGCAAGCATAGGTGCAGACAGGAGCCTCTCTGTTTCTGAACTACTCTCCACTGAAGTAGAATATATTGCACAAGGAGTTCCAGCTCACGGAATAGCAGGAGCAATCAATGCAAGTTGACTGAAATCTAAACCATTCATTTGATATAGTGAATATTTTGCTTACATAAAACAATCTGCTATTTTAATTAAATTTATCAATTAAAAATACTATTTTTGAATAGTTAGCTCAGAAAGTGACTGGAAAATTAATTTTACACCATTTTTACTCTCATACTCAATTTTACCTGCTGGTAAATGGAGACAGCATTTTCTTCATTGTGTTTAACAATTTCCAGCAGACTCCTGAACACATAGGTTAGGACATCAGGGGTGGAACTGCTGACACTCAATAGGGTGAGCTCAAGCATACAGATCTCAGGATACACCAGGTCACCCAGTGTACTCTCAGGAGGATTCCCAAGATAACGAGATGACTGAGTTATGGAAGAGAGCTCTGGTGTTCCATCTGTAAAAAAGAAATTGCACATTTTGTAATTAACTTCAATGTAAATTTGGGATTAGAAGTTAAGCTGAACATCTGAATTAGAGGCATGAGTAAACAACTCAGCCCCTCTGCCCTACTCCACCACTTAGAAGGACATGGCAGATCTGATTGTAACTTTACCCCTACAAGGTAGCCTACTCCTAGCAAACTTTAATGATCTATTTCCTTCTGCCTTAAAGCATATTCAAAGACAGTTCTCACATCCCTTTGAGGAAGAGTTCCTAAATAAAGGCATAACAAAATACACTACTCAATTGATGTCACAAATGGTTAAGAATAGGTGTGTCTTAACACAAAGTGAAGCTGAATAAAAAAACCTTTATCAACTAATGTTTGGTAAAAATGATCAATATTATATTAATTCTAATACTATGAAAATTATCAAAATTGTCAACCTGTCAATCTTCAGTACATGCCACTCAGGGGCATGTGCTAATATTATTTTGTGACTGTATCTACGGTGTTTGCACCTTGGCTCCAGAGGAAAGATGTTACATTTACCTGTTAACATGTGTGAGGTTGAAGGTCTGACAATAAAACTAGAACTTGAATAAAGCTATCAATTCAAATATATTCAAATACATATTACTAGTTTCACACCAACCATAATGAGGGACAAATGAGGTATTTTCATCAAATTCTATTACCCCACCACTCAGGACATGCTCTGTTCTCACTGCTGTCATCAGGAAAGAGGTTCAAGGGACTCAGGATCCACACCACCAAGTTCAGGAACAGTTATTAACCCTCAACCATCAGTCTCTCGAACCAGAGGGGGTAACTTCACTCACCCCATCATTAAACTGTTGTACAATCAATGGACTCACTTTCAAAGACCCTTCATTTCATGTTTTTGATATTTATTGCTTATTTATTTATGTATTATTCTCTCCCTTCAATTTGCATTGTTTGTTCTTTTGTGCATTAGTTGTGTGTCTATCCTGCTGGCTGCAGTCTTTCATTGATTCTATTGTGTTTCTTGGACTTGCTGTGTATGCCCACAAGAAAATGACTCTCAGGGTTGCATATGATGACACACATGTACTTTAATAATAAATTTACTTGAACTTTATTTTTTTTTAAGTCAAATGTATGAGACAGGAAATCTAATTATCATTTGCTTCTCAAGTCTGTGCACTATATTCACTGTAACCATAGCTGGTTTATCCTTTTCAAGTGCTCGTCATTCCCCTTCAAAATAGTAGCATTGCCTCTTCTGCAAGAAATTTAAATGCAACTCGTCCACTGCCTTAATTATCCATCCTACTATTAACTTTTTCACTCCCAAGAATTCTACAGCGTGTCAGTTCCACGTCCACCAGAAACTGCCAAGTTCATTATCTATTATCCCTCAGGACCAAATCTAACCTTGCCTAAATCCAAATTACATCTTTATTCCTTTGATGCATTAGCAGGGTAAGGTTTTGTAGTCACAGGTTATCAATATTTCAAGAACAAATTTGGCCATATTTTATTGAGCTTAAATTAAATGACAAGCATCCATTCCTGGGCAAAGAGCAAAGCTGAATGGCCAAGCTGTGCAGTTTTTGTACATTTACAATGATTATGAGAAAGCAGCTCAGACACTTTACATCTCTTAATCTCCATTAATCTCTCTCTTTTTATTCTCATCGGTCATCTTCTCACTTCCCTTTTCTAGTTGCTCCAAATAATTCAGTAGATTCTGTTAGATTCAGTTTATTACCACTACTTTTCCTATGAATAGAACACCAAAGCTTTTTCTTTTAAAACTGCATGTGATATGCTTTCTATCCAATCTATATTAAAACAAGTTTTCTTAAAATGGACAGTGCAATAAAAATGATCTACCAAAATGACTCAACCTTTGAAAACATGAAATGAAAACAGATTTATTTCAAACACTGGTTAAATAATTATTACATCTACACACTTTGAATCTTTTGTTTATCTTCTATGGAGATCATTAGCTATCAAGCCATAACATTCTCTGGAATGATATCCATTTTTTCATATTATAAAACAAGTTGGAGATACAATGGTACAATATGGTTTGGTGCAGTGCCCAAGATTCTCTTGTGTTTTTACCTTTGATCTGACTTCAGTTCCCTTCTAAAAACTAGATATTTGATGTCACTGATTGGAGTACCATGCAGATGCAACAGGAGCATTCCTGCGCAGGTCTAACAAAGATTTTCAACAGAAAACCCAGTTGCAATAAAAGAGAGGTACCGCCTAGCGGAGCAGGCATTGTGGGAGCAGTTGTTGTTGGAGTAGTCTGAGGCAGAGTAGGAAGGCTTTGGCTCAACAGGGCTTCGGTGAGAACAGCCGAAAGCAAGATAAGTAACTTAGTTCATCCCTCATTTTTTATTTAAATCTTGAACCACAGAACCATAGAACACTACAGCACAGTACAGGCCCTTCAGCCCTCCATGTTGTGCTGACCCATATAACCCTAAAGAAAAGTACTAAACCCACACTACCCCATAACCCTCCATTTTTCTCCATGTGCCTGTCCAAAAGGCTCTTAAATACCCCTAATGTTTTAGCCTCCACCACCATCCCTGGCAAGTCATTCCAGGCACTCACAACCCTGTGTAAAAAACTTACCCCTGATGTCTCCCCTAAATTTACATATGCCCTCTGGTGTTTGCTATTGGTGCCCTGGGAAACAGGTACTGACTATCCACCCTATCTATGCCTCTCATAATCTTGTAGAGCTCTATCAAGTCCCCTCTGATTCTTCTACACTCCAAAGAGAGGTCCGAGCTCTGCTAACCCTGCTTCGTGACTTGTTCTCCAAACCAGGCAACATCCTGGTAAATTTCCTCTGCACCCTCTCCATAGCTTCCACATCCTTCCTATAATGAGGTGACCAGAATTGAACACAATACTCTTAAGTGCGCTCTCACCAGAGATTTGTAGAGTTGCAACATGACCTCTCTACTCTTGAACTCAATCCCCGTTAATGAAACCTAGCATCCCATAGGCCTTCTTAACTACCCTATCAACCTGCGCAGTGACCTTGAGGGATGTATGGATTTGAACCCCAAGGTCCCTTTGTTCATCCACACTCTTCAGTAACTGACCATTAATCCTGTATTTGGTCTTCTGGTTTATCCTTCCAAAATGCATCACCTCACACTTGTCCGGATTGAACTCCATCTGCCATTTTTCTGCCCAACTCTGCAGCCTGTCTATATCCTCTTGTAACCTTCCACAACCTACAGCTCCACCCACAACTCCTCCAATCTTCGTGTCATCCGCAAAGTTACTCACCCATCCTTCCACCTCTACATCCAGGTCATTTAGAAAAATCACAAATAGCAGGGGTCCCAGGACAGATCCCTGCAGCACTCCATTAGTCACCGACCTCCAGGCAGAATACTTTCCTTCCACAACTACCCTCTGCTTTCTTCCTTTAAGCCAATTTTTTTTTTATCCAAACAGCCAAGGTTCCACTTATCCCATGCCTCATGACCTTCTGGATGAGTCTCTCATGAAGAATCTTGTCAAATGCTTTGCTAAAGTCCATGTAGACCACATCCACTGCCCTACCCTCATCAATTTCTTTTGTTACCTCTTCAAAAAACCCTATCAGGCTCATGAGGCACAATCTTCCCTTCACAAAGCCATGTTAACTATCCATGAGTAGACTGTACTTCTCCAATACTCATAGATCATCGAGATTTAGGGGGTATGTCTACAGAGCCAGTGTACTGTTCTGGGCGGCAGATGTGGATTTCCAGAGACTCCTGGTCTCCCCGAAGGCCGTATCTACCACCAAGTGCATCAAGATGCAGTTCCTTAGAGACCGTGTTAGGAAACTGGAGCTGCAGTTTGATGACCTTTGGCTTGTTAGGGAAAGCGAAGTAGTGATAGACAGGAGCTACAGGAGACAGATAAATGAGTGACTGTCATGAGAGGGAAGGGGGAACAGCAGATAGTGGAGAGCACCCCTGTGGCTGTTCCCCTCAACAATAAGTACTCCTGCTTATGCACTGTTGGGTTGGGGGGGGGGGGAAACTTACCTGGGGGAAGCAACAGTGGCCATGCATCTGACACTGAGCCTGACCCTGTGGCTCAGAAGGGTAGGGAACTGAAGTGGATGGTAGCAGTTAAAGGGGGTCTATAGTCAGGGGAACAAACAGGTGATTCTGTGAATGCAAAAAGCAAAGACGGATGGTAGTTTGCCTCCCAGGTGCCAGGGTTCAAGATGTTTCTGGACACATCCACAATATCCTGAAAAGGAAGGATGAGCAGCCAGAAGCCATGGTATATACTGGTAGCAATGCCACAAGGAGAAAAAGGGAGGGGGTCCTGAAAACAGCAGGGAGTTAGGAAGGAAGCTGAGAAGCAGGACCTCAAGGGTAGTGATCTTGGGTTTGCAACAGTGAGGATAGGAATAGAATGAAGAGGCAGATAAATGTGTGGCTGAAGAATTGAAGCAGGGAGCAGGGATTCAGATTTCTGGATAGTTGGAACCTCTTCTGGGGCAGGTGGGACCTGTACAAAAGTGATGGGTTGCACTTGAATCCGAGGAGGACCAATATTCTTGCGGGCAGATTTACTAGAGCTGTTGGTTGTGGTTTAAACTAACATAGCAGGGGATGGGAACCAGCATGATAGAGCCGAGGATGAGTCAGCGGGTTTACAAGTAGATGATGAGTGAAACATGAGTGTAAGAAAAGACAAGCCAATGCAGACAGAACAAAGAATTATATTGTATCACAGTGGCAACATTCAAAGGGCAAAGAATGCAGGACTGAAAGTATCATATTTAAAAGCAAGTAGCATTCAAAATGAAATAGACGAACTTGTGGCGCAATTAGAGATTGGTCAGTATGACATTGGTGGGCATCACTGAGCGGCTAAAGGAAGGACATAGTTGGGAGCTTAACATCAAAGGATATACTTTGTATCAAAAGGACAGACAGGAAGGTATAGGCAGTGGTGTGGCTCCGTTGGTAAGAGATGTAATTACATCTTTTGAAAGAGGTGACATACGGTCAGAAAATGTTGGAGTTAAGAAATTGCAAGGGTTAAAAAAAATTTACGGGAATAGTATACAGGCCTCTAAATAGTAATTAAAATGTGAGGTGAGATTGCAAAGGGAGCTGGAAAATACATGTAATAAGGGTGAAGACAATTATAATGGGGGATTTCAATATGCAAGGGGATTGGGAAAATCAGGTTGGTGTTGGATCGCAAGAGAGGAAATTTGTTGAATGCCTACAAGATGGCTTTTCAAAGGAGATTGTGCTTGAGCCTACTGAAGGAAAGGCTACCTTAGATTGGGTATTGAGTAATAATGCATATCTTATTGAGAAGCTTAACATAAAGTAATCTTTGGGAGGCAGTGATCATAATATGATTGAATTCATACTGCAACTTGAGAGCTTAAGGTTAAGGAACCCTTAGGGAACAGTGATCACAATATAATTGAGTTCACTTTGAAATCTGAGGAGAAACTGAGTTCCAGTAAGTCGGTTTTTCAATGGAATAAAGGAAATTAAAATGGTATGAGAGGGGAACTGGCCGAAGTTGACTGGAAAGAGATACTAGCAGGAAGGACAGCAGAGCAGCAATGGCCAAAGTTTCTGCGAAAAATGAGGTTAGTACAAGACATACAGAGGCATGCAAAAGTTTGGGCACCCCTGGTCAAAACTGAGTAGAAAATGAACTGATCTCCAAAAGTCATAAAGTTAAAGATGAAACATTCTTTTCAACATTTTAAGCAAGATTAGAGTACTATTTTTGTTTTGTACAATTTTAGAGTGGAAAAAAAAGGAAAGGAGCACCATACAAAAGTTTGGGCACCCCAATAGATTTGAGCTCTCAAGATAACTCTTACAAAGATCTCAGACCTTAATTAGCTTGTTAGGGCTATGGCTTGTTCACAGTCATCGTTAGGAAAGCCCAGGTGATGCAACTTTCAAAGCTTTATAAATACCCCACCTCCTCAAACCTTGTCCCAACAATCAGCAGCTGCCTAGCACTCTGAAAATTAAAATAAATGATGCCCACAAAGCAGGAGAAGGCTACAAGATCACAAAGCGTTTTCAGGTAGCTGTTTCCTCAGTTCGTAATGTAATTAAGAAATGGCAGTTAACAGGAACGGAGGAAGTCAAGTTGAGGTCGGGAAGACCAAGAAAACTTTCCGAGAGAACTGCTTGTAGGATTGCTAGAAAGGCAAATCAAAACCCCTGTTTGACTGCAAAAGACCTTCAGGAAGATTTAGCAGACTCTGGAGTGGTGGTTCACTGTTCTACTATACAACAGCACGTGCACAAATATGACCTTCATGGAAGAGTCATCAGAAGAAAATCTTTCCTGCGTCCTCACCATAAAATTCAGCGTCAGAAGTTTGTAAAGGAACATCTAAACAAGCCTGATGCATTTTGGAAACAAGTCCTGTGGACTGATGAAGTTAAAAGAGAACTTCTTGGCCGCAATGAGCAAAGGAATGCTTGGAAGAAAAAGGGTACAGAATTTCATGAAAAGAACACCTCTCCAACTGTTAAGGATGGGGGTGGATCAATATTGTTTTGGGCTTGTGCTGCAGCCAGTGGCATGGGGAACATTTAACTGGTAGAGGGAAGAATTAATTCAATTAAATACCAGCAAATTCTGAAAGCAAACATCACACTGTCTGTAAAAAAGCTGAAGATGAAAAGAGGATGGCTTCTATAACAGGATAATGATCCTCCAGGTTGAGTCGGTTGTGAAGAAGGTGAATGCAATGTTGGCATTCACTTTTAGAGGTAAAGATTATAAGATCAAGGATATGATGATGAGGCTCTATAACGCACTCCTGAGACCACTCTTGGAGTACTGTTTGCTGTTTTGGGCTTCTTATTTTAGAAAGGATATACTGACATTGGAGAGGGTTCAGAGAAGATTCACGAGAATGATTCCACGAATGAAATTACCGTATGAAGAATGTCAAGCAGCTCTTGAGCTGTATTCCCTGGAGTTTAGGAGAATGAGGGGGGATCTCATAGAAACATTCTGAAAGTTAAAAAGGCCTGAACAGATGAGATATAGCAAAGTTATTTCCCATGGTCGGGCAAGAGGGCACAACTTCAAGACTGAAGAACTTCTTTTTAGAACACAGATACAGAGTAACTGCATTAGTCAGAGGGTAGTAAACCTGTGGAATTTGTTGCCACGAGCAGCTGTGGAGTCCAAGTCATTGGGTGCATTTAAGGCAGAGAGATAGGTTCTTGATTAGCCAGGAATGAGGAAGTGGTAAATAGGAGCTAAGGGGGGGGGGGGGGGGGGGGGAAATGTCATCCATACATTACAGGTAACTGGGCGACTGTCAGGAGAATGGGGGAAGATGAAAAGCCAGTGCAGATAATACCTATGTCCATTCCCCTCAGTAATAAGCATACAGTTATCCCTCAGGACCTGCGGGCAATTGGTTCCAGGAACCCCCCCCCCCCCCCCCCGCAGATACCAAAAGCCGCGAATGCTCAAGTCCCTTATATAAAATGGCGTAGTATTTGCATATAACCTACGCATATCCTCCCGTATACTTTAAATCATCTCTAGATTACTTATAATACCTAATGTAAATGCTATGTAAGTATTTGTTATACTGTACTGTTTAGGGAATAATGACAAGAAAAAGAGTCTGTACATGTTCAGTATAGGCGCAACCATCGTAGCTCTTCTGGGAATGCTGATGCTGCCTCGGCATCAGCCGACGCCGATTTTCCCATGATCTTTAAGTTCTTGAGGCTGTAGCGCTTTACACAGCGAGCCAGCCATCCTTTACTAGCCTTAAACTCCTTCCTCTCGATCACAACACAAGTAGCAAACAAACAAGATGCGAGGTCAACAATGAGTGCTGGAGAGAGACTGAGGATCTGCGAAATGGCAGGAGGCTACAGCGGGGTATGTCTACACATCACTTCATTCACGTGGATTCAGTGCAGTACTCAGCGCGTGGCAAATTCAAGTTTTGGGTTTTTTTTGGAACTTTCTGGAATTTTTTTCTCGAATATTTTCAATCCACGGTTGGTTGAATCCACGGATACGGAACGCACGGATACAGAGGGCCAACTGTACACTTTTAGATACTTTTGAAGGGGTCAACCTGCTAAGGGGGAGCCACAGAGACTGTGTCTCTGGCACAGAGTCTGGTGCTGTGGCTCAGAAAAGGAGAGGGGTGAAGAGGACTGCAGTGTCGATAGCAGATCCCTTAGTTAGGGGAATAGAAATGAGGTTCTGTGACATCTGGATTGTATGGTGCCTCTCTGGTGCCAAAATCAGGAAAGTCTCAGATCCAGTCCGAAGCATTTTCAAGATCAAGGGTCAGCAGTCAGAATTCTTGGTACATATTGGCACCAATGACATTGGTAGACAAAGTGAGAGGTCCAGAAGAAAGATTTTAAGTAGCTAGGTAGAAAGTTGAGAAACAGGACCTCCAGGGTAGTAACCTCTGGATTGCAACTGTGCCACGTGCCAGTGAGGGAAAGAACAGAATGATCTGTCAGGTGAACGCATGGCTGAGGAACTGGTGCAGGGGGCAGGGAAAACTCAGCCATTGTAGTATCTCAGTGCTTAAGATATCACAAAATGTTCTGAAGATGCTGCACAACCTGCTGAGTCTTTCCAGTACTTCAGTTTATTGAAATGATTATCCAACCAAATGTTTAACTATATTTTGCAAAAACTAAACACTACAATCTCCAGAAACTTGACGTGAAAAATGTGCATTTAATTTTTGGTAACTATTACAATTTTAACCATATTTCAGAAAATATAAAAATTGCTAAAGTGTTAACCATTTAATGAGCCCTTTATAACTTTGTAAAAAATTATCTACTTTGAGTTGTATCAATTTTAGTGATACATACCTGTACACAAATACATGGTCAAACAGAACAATGTCTCTCTTAGTAGTTAAAAAGATGCAAAGTAGGGACAATGAAATCTACAGAAACTGGTTATATGCTCACCTTCCTCCTTTGTCGTCACATCTTCTGGGTTACTTTCACTATCAGCCTCATACCCTTCCTCTTCTGCAAAAAGTCTGATGCTGTAATACTGTGATTCTTCTGTCTCATCTGAAGTATCACCCATCTCTAGTCCTGCCTCATCATTCACTGCCTGTTGCTGTAGATATAATTACGTTTTGAACAAAAAACAACAAATTCATTTTTTGTATTAATAATCTTAAAATAATTATCTCATTGTAAAATTAGTAACTGCCTTTGTATTAAATAAATTTGATCAACTTTTAACTGAATTATCAAAATATTCAATATTTCAAAGCTGAAAAAGCTGCTATAACTAATTTCCTAAATATATTCCCCAATTATTACTGTATTACCTGGAAGTATATGCTATGAGTTCAAATATATGCAAGACGTAACTACTGGCTCCTTCCCCCATCAGATTCAATCACTCAACCACACTCAGGAACAATTTACAGTGGCCAATTAACCTACAAATCTGCACATCTTTAGCACGTAAGAGGGGCACATACAATTCAGAGAAGGACATGAAAACTCCACATTCTGGAGACAGATTCCAAGCCAGGACACTGTATGCGTACTCTGGATTCTGCTCTCTGTCCATCCAGTTCACTTCCCCCACATGTTAGCAGGTATATTTTCAGTTTTCTAGTCCTTGTGTTCCAGAGGAATACTGCAATAATCCAACCCGGTTTAGTGAGTCATTTGTCACACCCTATTGTCTTTTACCTCACCTAGCCACTGTGAAACTGAATCACCAAAACTGGCTCCTTATGAGTAAGATCTCCAGAGTGCATGGCCTACCTAACAAAAATGCAAGACCAGCTCTAGTAATGCTCTGACAGCTAGTTATGACACAATCTCACACTGACTAGATGGTAAAAAGTTTGAATATCTGTGAAACCAATAACAATTATACACTTAAAATAATTATAGTCTGTTAAGATTAATCAAATTTTAAAAATGTGAAATCTGAAGGGCAAAATGACACTAATATTTAAATATCTTAAATGGACTTCACAAAATAATTACATAGTGTACAATCAGTGTTAAATCTCTGAAATTGACAATTTTTTCTCTGGGGTCACTTCCCTCTACAGAAATGAATGAAGTCACTGAAACTATGCCAAGTTGTATCTGGCACAATAGTAGTGGCCATATTTCTCACTATAACTGCTGGGAGACTGCAGGTTGTGAAAACCCCACTGTCAAATTTCATCTGTTAAATAAGCAAATATGGTCAGAATGATAATACTGAAGACTTCATAATAGTTCAACCCCGTGGCCTTTAGAAATGGTTGGATTATAAATCTGGCTCTCCTTGTTTAAAAAATGTTATGCACTGCTACTGTAAGAACATACCTTCATTTAAACTTTTAAAACTACTAACTAATGTTTCAGACAGCCTCACCTCTCCATATCTTACTGAATTAGAATTTTATTAACATCTCAAGAAAGCACATTGGAATGTTTCTATCTTTATCACTCCTGCATAAAGAAAACTTACTGCAATCAAATCTGCTACTTTATAATGCCTTTGTACAAGTTAACATTTTATAGGGAAAGAAATTACATTTGAATGCTGCCAATAGCCAATGAAAGGCAGGTGACTGGGTAATTCAGTGGTCAGTTACAGGTGGTGATGACAAGATTCATGCATAGCTATCTTCTAATTGTACATATTCTGGAGAAATTGCTGTTTTAACAGGGAGCAGCAGAGGTTTCCATTTCATTTGCTATTTAAATAGATTATCTATGCTGAAAAATTTAATGATTCCTGTGAGCCATAAATGCTGTCTAAACAACTAATTGGATGACATAATGTAATCAATATAAAACCAACATAAAATCACTGAAGAGAGCAAATCAAATGGACTGAAAAATTTCAGCCTCTGGTGTACATGTAGAACATAGAACTCTACAGCACAGTACAGACTTTTCAGTCCACAGTACTGTGTCGACCTTTTAACTAGCTCTAAGATTAACCTAAAACTTCTCTCCTACGTAGCCCTCCATCTTTCTTACATCCATATGCCTATTTGAGAGTCTTAAATGCCCCTACTGCATCTACCACTACCATCATCCCTAGCAGCACATTCCATGCACGTACCACTCTGACATCCCACTATACTTCCCTCCAATTACTTTTAAATTATGTCCCCTCATATCAGCCATTTCTACCTCTGGCTGTCGACTCTAGCTATACCTCTAAGCATCTCATATTTCTATCAAGTCAAAAAGGCTGGAAAGATTTATACATATTGCATAACCAACCCAGACAGCACTACAACTGTCCTGCCTCAAGGCGCTGTTCGTTTTGTAAGCAGTTCATAAGGTAATCTATTTTACATCACTTCCTGTGGGGCTAATTTGAATTTCAACTTGAAACACACACAGGAGAATGACATCCATTTCCATCCACTCTTTATTTGTCCTTGAAACAGCAATATCTTTAGTTTTCCCATTAAAAGCCCAGAAGAAAGCTTCAGGCTCAGTTGATTATTGAGGTGGCTAGCTCCCTGCCTAGCTTTGTCCACTGTGCACTGCAGGGGCAGTAAAACAATACTTCCGTTACCATAAGATATTGAAGCAGAAGTAGGCCATTTGGCCCTACTAGCCTACTCCACCACTCAATCATGGGCTGATCCAATTCTTCCAGTCATCCCCACTCCCCTGCTTTCACCCCGCACCCTTTGATGCCCTGGCTAATCAAGAACCTATCTTTGTCTTAAATACACACAATGACTTGGACTCCACAGCCGCTTGTAGCCACAAATTCCTCAGGTTTACCACCCTCTGACTAAAGTAATTTCTCCACATCTCTTTTCTAAAAGGATGCCCTTCAATCCTGAAGTCGTGCCCTCTTGTCCTAGACTCCCATACTATGGAAAATAACTTTGTCATATCTAATCAGTTCAGGTCTTTTAACATTTGGAATATTCCTGTGAGATTCCCCCTCATTCTCCTGAACTCCAGGGAATACAGCCCAAGATTGCCAGATGTTCCTCATATGGAAACCCTTTCATTCCTGGAATCATTCTCATGAATCTTCTCTGAACCCTCTCCAATGTCAGTATATCCTTTCTAAAATATGGAGCCGAAAACAGCACACAATACTCCAAGAGTGGTCTCATGAGTGCGTCATATCCCTGACCTTATATTCTTTACTTCTAAAAATGAATGCCAACATTGCATTCACCTTATTCACAACCAACTCAACCTGGAGGTTAATCTTTAGGGATTCTTGAAAAAGGACTTCCAAGTCCCTTTGCATCTCGGCATTTTGAATTCTCTCTCCATCTAAATAATAGTCTGCCTGTTTATTCTTCCACCAACACTTTCCAACACTGTACTTCATTTGCCACTTCTTTGCCCATGCCCCTAAGCTACCTATATCTCTCTGCAGGCTCTGTTTCCTCAACACTACTCACTCCTCCATCTATCTTTGTATCATCAGCAAACTTAGCCACAAATCCATTAAAACCATAGTCCAAATCACTGACATACACCATAAAAAGCAGCAGTCCCAACACCAACCCCTGTGGAATTCCACTGGTAACCGACAGCCAGCCAGAATAGGATCTCTTTAGTTCCACTCTCTTTTCTGCCAACCAGCCAATGCTCCACCCATGCTAGTAACTTCCCTGTAATTCCATAGGCTCTTATCTTGCTAAGCAGCCACATGTGCAGCACCATGTCAAAGGAATTCTGAAAATCCAAGTACACCACATCTACTGCATCTCCTTTGTCTAACCTGCTTGTAATTTCCTCAAAGAATTACAGTAGCTTGTCAGGCAGGATTTTCCTTTAAAGAAACTATGCTGGCTTTGGCCTATCTTGTCATGTGCCTCCAGGTACTGCGTAATCTCATCCTTAACAATCGATTCCAACAACTTCCCAACCACTGATGTCAGGCTAACAGGTCTATAGTCTCCTTTCTGCTGCCTCCCACCCTTCTTAAATAACAGAGTAACATTTGCAATTGTCCAGTCATCCCATACAATGCCAGAATCTATCAATTCTTGAAAGATCATCGTTAATGCTTCCGCAGTCTCTCCAACTATTTCCTTCAGAACCCGAGGGTGCATTCCATCAGGTCCAGGAGACTTATCCACCCTCAGCCCATTAAGCTTCCTCAGCATCTTCTCAGTCATAATTTTCACTGCACATACTTCACTTCCCTGTCACTCTTGAATGTCCGGTACACTGCAGCCATCTTCCACTGTGAAGACTGATGCACAATACACATTCAGATCCACTGACATCTCAGCATCTTTTATTACAACATCTCCAGCATCATTTTGTATTGCCCTATATCTATCCTCGGCTTTCTTTTACCCTTTATATACTTTTAAAAACTTTCAGTATCTTCTTTGATATTAGTCACCGGTTTCCTTTCATAATTCACCTTTTCCTTCCCAATGACCTACTTTTTCGTTTCTTTCTGCAAGTTTTTAAAAGCTTCCCAATCCTCTATCTTCCCACTAGCTCTGGCTTCCTTGTATGCCCTCTCTTTTGCTTTTACTTTGGCTCTGACTTCACTTGTCAGCCACAGTAGTGTCCTACTTCCCTTTGAAAATTTATTCTAATTTGGAATACATCTGTCTTTCACTTCCCTCAGTTTTTCACAGAAACTCCAGCCATTGCTACTCTGCTACCTTTCCTGCAAATGTCCTTTTCCAGTCAACTTCGGCCAGTTCCCCTCTCATGCCATTGTAATTTCCTTTATTCCACTGAAATACGGACATGTTGCATTATATTTTTCCCTCCCAAATTTCAAAGTGAACTCAATCATATTGTGATCATTGTTCCTTAAGGGCTCCTTAATCTTAAATTCTCCTATTACCTCCGGATTATTGCACAACACCCAATACAGCACAGCCGATCCCCCTAGTGGGCTCAACAACAAGCTGTTCTAAAAAGCCATCCCTTAGCCATTCTACAAATTCTCTTTCGAGGTCCGGTACTGACCTGGCATTCCCAATCCACTTTAATGTTAAAATCCCCAATGATTATCATGACCTGTCAAGATGAAGCCATGCTCAGGTTTGAGGAACAACACCTTATATACCGGCTGGGTAGCCTCCAACCTGATGGCATGAACATTGACTTCTCTAACTTCCGTTAATACCCCTCCTCCCCTCCTTACCCCATCCCTGATATATTGTTTTTCCCCTCCCTTTTTTTCTCTCTTTCTGCCTATCACTCTGTATGTTCTCCATCTTCCGCTGGTGCTCCCCCCTTTCTTTCTCCCTCGGCCTCCTGTCCCATGATCCTTTCCCTTCTGCCAATCGCCTTTCCGGCTTTCAGCTCCACCCCACCCCCTCCGGTCTTCTATCATTTCACAGTTCCCCTCCCCCTCCTACTTCCAAATCTCTTACTATCTTTCCTTTCAGTTAGTCCTGACAAAGGGTCTCGGCCCGAAATGTTGACAGTGCTTCTCCCTATAGATGCAGCCTGGCCTGCTGCGTTCCACCAGCATTTTTTGTGTGTGATGCCTTTCTGACATGCCTTTTCTACCTCCTGCTGTAATTTATAATTCACTTCCTGGCTGCTGTTTGGAGGTCTGTTTACAACTGCCATTAAGGTCTTTTTACCCTTGCCATTTCTTAACTCAACCCAAAGAGACTCTACACCTTCCAATCCTATGTCATCACTGTCCAATGATTTAATATTATTTCTTATACACAGAGCCACACCATCCCCTCTGCCTACTAACCTATCTTTCTGATACACTGTACATCCTTGGAATTTCAGCTCCCAAAGGCAGCCATCCTTTAGCCAAATTTCAGAGATGGCCACAACGTATTATTTGCCAATCTGTAGCTGAATTTCAAGATTGTCTATTTTATTTCTTATGTTGCGTGTATTCAAATATAACACTTTCAGTCCAGTATTTGTTGCTTTCTGTTTTAACTGCACCATATCTCTATTGCCCTGTAACTCATGCCAATAGCTTTGATTAAGCCTCATCTCCTGCCTGTTCTTTCCATCATGTCTGTCGCACACTTTGATTTATTTCTGTTTTTCCTTTCCTCAGCCCTATCACTCCATTTCCCATTCCCCTGCCAAATTAGGTTAGACCCTCCCAAACCTATCCAGGCTCTACCTATCCAGGCTAAAAACCTTTGAGGAATTATTTTGCCCCTTCCTTACTCAAATAGTATATAATCTGAGGTCAATCAAACTGAAAAAAAAACTCGTGCTATTTTGCTAATGCAGAGATCTTTGGTTAAGTTGAGCACTATTTTAACAACAACTTAATTATTTGTATAACAAACTACTTAATTCGCAAGAAAAGTTAAGCTATATTACATAAATGCAAGCCAGGTTATCACCTTTATTCTCCCTTGCTCAGCAGAACAGCCAACAGGAGTACTTCTTCCCAAAGCTACACATTGCAAAGAGTCAAAGAGGGGTTTGGCTAGATGAGAATTAACAATCCCCGAATGCACAATGAGTTCTCGAATTTCAGTCAGTATTTCATCCACAGAAAGGTTCTGGAATTAAAATAATAAAAACAGATTCAAAAACATCCTTTGAAAATTCTCATTCAAAATCCATCCCATCTAAAAAAATACTCCATAAAATCAACGTCCTCAATGAAGCCTTTGATCACCTATCCTTAATACCTTGAATAACTAACAATCAACTTTTTTCTGATAACATATTGCAGTAAATAGCTTTGGCAGGTTTAATTATGTTGCAGATACAATACATAAGCAAGCAGTGGATACCTCTTCCAAAACCATGTTAATCAGATGGGTACTGTTATCCTCTAATCAAGAGAATGCAGCTGAGGGAGTGTGGAGTGTGGAGTGAGGGGTGGGCAATATGGAGGAGAGTGATGAGTTTGGTCTCTTTTGGGAATAAATTGTGAGCATATGCTGGGTTGACAAGCAGAGGGTATCAGATCACCAAGAGCAAAAAAATCAGAAGCTTTTCTTTATTGCAGAAACCCACTATTGAAATAATGGTAGAAGGAAAATCCTTGTCAGCATTGAAAAATGGAATAGATAAAATAGTATGAAGGATATCAAAATGAAAAAACACAGTAAGTTATTTTAAAAGATAGCACAAGTGTCCCTCAATTTTACCATGTTACTCCTGAAATTGTCTTCCCCCAAAAATAATAACACATTTCAATTCTTAAATATCATAACTAAAATTTATCATAACTGGATACTTGTGAAGTAGTAGTATTTCAGGATATATATTGCATACATTTTTCTGACATTAAATTTGACTTTTGTAATTTATATTGTTGTGAAATTTCAACATAAATCTACTTCACCAGGAGAAAAAAAGCGTAGTAGAAGAGTTCAAGTAGATAACACAAACTATGGTCAATAGACAAGCTTTGAAAAGTTGACTTTTGAAAGCCAGCAATCAAGGCACTGTAGATGGATACAGGAACAATTGTTTAAAAAAACTGGTCAAGAAAATTAAGTTTATTAGTGGAGCAGATCACAACCACCAGGCTTCAGTAATTGAAAACATAAAAGCAGGTTTAATCCATTAAATTTTACACCTTTCAAGAGCATGTATTTTTGGTCCCATGGTAATAGCAAACAAAATTTTACACTTAACTATCAAATCAATAATACTGGATTGCATTTAAGTTCAATTTATAAAGAGTAACAAGAATCCAGTGGGGGGAAAAAAGAGGTCAATCCTGTTAATCTTTTGGCTCCTTTCTCTGGGCCTACAGGAAGTATGAAAGAGAAAAAAATTAACTTCATTTCACATCATGTTCAACCAAGAGGATAGCAGGTGACTATCTTTCAGGTCTCTACAAAACAAAAATGTTCAAAGAACTTCAACTGCAAATCAATAGTGATTCAACTGCAATAACCTCCACTAGGCAGAACAAGATTTCTGGATTAAATGCTCCTAACACTGGGCTGTAGGTGCTATCATGCTGCTAAGAACAGCAGCACAATAATGAAAAGTATACCTGTGGAGAAAGTTCCAAATCTGTTCTCCCAGAAGGAAGCGAAGCGTGTAAGCAGATGGCTAGTAAAGCTTCCAGCAACCTGATGCTCTGCAATGCCCACTCCTCCTCTGTTCTCTGTAGTTCTGGCTCCACAAAATCCCAATCTTCATCACCTTCTGCAGCAATACTCTGCTCGTCCAAATGATCTGCTGATTCTTGGACAATTTCAGACTCTGATTTAGTCAATTCCTCACTATTGCTGACATCTGATGCATCTCCATTGGCCATCAGATCTGAAGATGAATGTAAGGAAATTTCTAACTGCTCATGATTCTCACACTGAGTTAATGTTCTTTCTTTGTTTTCATTTCCATTGTCCATGATTGTTTTGGATAGTCCCTGAATAATAATCATCACCAATCTATGACAGGCCTCCAGACCACCTAGTTTATGGAATTGCTTCTGGAATAATACATTTTTCAAGTAGATTGAACGACATACAGACCACACATCTGCTGCATGTCTGATCTGCTCTTTTGAAGGTAAAACAACATTGTCTGGTGATAAATGAGGAAGCACATTTCCCACAGGTTCGCTGGCTGTGCTATCATAGCCAGAGGTATCTTCAGAATCGTTAGCAGAGTCACGATCAGATTCAGGCTCTTGACTGATGCACATAAATGCCACACACAGAAACAAGTTTATCACATTTATATGGATGTCTACATTTCTAACTTTCTTCTTTTTGGGGTGAGATTCTTTCAGAGCTGCATAAAACCTACTTAAGCTCTGCTGCATCTCATTTTTATGTGGTGTAGTGTGTTGGCTACTTGCAATATCACTGGTATTTAAAGCAGAGTCCTCTGTATTGGTCTCCTCATCCTCTTCTCCATCTATATGTTGATCTCCAAGGCACAGGATTAAAGTTTCAAAAACCATCAAAGCACTGGATCTAATGCAGTCTAGATAAATTAATTCTGTCATCTGATTTAATCCACTGCAGCTCAAAAAGAGGCTTCTAATCAGCCTGCAAAAATAAACACATATTTGTCATGTAAAACATACCTAATAACCCAAATTTACATTGATATACAATCTATCAAATAGAAATCAAAATTCAAGGGAGTTTCAACAGCAGTCAGGAAAAATAAATTCCTGAATGGAATGACAACCAACAAAATAAGTTACTCTGTCCTTACTGTGATTTTATATAATATTGTTTATTGAATAGAATTATCTGATCTGGCTGAGGAACGACGCCAGTTAAAGGGTGAAATGTGTGCCATGAATTGTATTAAAAATGTTGTTGTCATTATATAAACTCACATCACATATGGAAAATTATCTAACTTTCACATAGGGTCAATCTAATTTGAAAATATATGACCTCAAACTCTTGCTGCTTACAAGGGAGCAGAATTTGGGAATGGAGAGACAGAAACAGACTGAAAAAGACCAGAAGACCACAAGACACAGGAGCAGAATTAGGCCATTTGGCTCATCAAGTCTGCTCCACCATTCAATCATGGCTGATCCTTGTTATTTATGAGACTCATTCATTATAAGGTCAGCTGCATTATGCATCAAAGGGATCTCCTCTGCAAGGAATTTGTTCATAGTCCCCATGCCCGTGTGGATTTCCTCTGGGTCCTCTGATTTCCTCCCACATTCCAAAGATGTACAGGTTTGGGTTAGTGATTAGTTGATGCCTATGCCTGCATACTTACATCTTGTACCAAATGCATGACTGTGCATTTTCCAACACTATTTCATTTGCCACTTTTTTGCCCATTCTCCAAATCTTTCTTCAGCTTACCTGTTTCCTTATTGCTACCTGCCTCCTCCATCTATCTTTGTATCATTTGCAAACTTGGCAACAAAGCCACCTAAATCATTGATATAAAGCATAAAAAGTGTTCCCAACACTGACCCCTGCGGAATACCACTAGTAACTGACAGCCAACCAGAAAAGAATCATTTTATTTCCACTCACTGCCTCCTACCAATCAGCCAATGCTCTAACCATGTTAGTAACTTCCCTGTATTACCACAGGCTCTTAACTTGGTAAGCAACCTCATGTGTGCCACCTTGTCAAAGGCCTTCCGTAAGTCCAAATATACAACATCCACCACATCACCTTTATCTATCCTACTTGCAATCTCCTCAAAGAAGTTCAACATGTTCATAGGGCAAGATTTGCCCTAAAGGAAACCATTGCGACTGTGTCCCATCTTTTCCTGTGTCACCAAGTCCCCATAACCTCATCCTTAACAACTGACTCCAACATCTTCCCAACCACTGAGGTCAGGCTAACTAGCCTATAATTCCCTTTCTCCTGCCTTCTTCCGTTCTTAAAAGAGGAGAGTGACATTTGCAATTTTCCAGTCCTCCAGAACAATGCCAGAGTCCAATGATTCTTGAAACATCATTACTAATTCCTCCGCAATCTCTACTGGTACTTCTTTCAAAACCCTAGGGTGCAGTTCATCTGATCCAGGTGACTTATGCACCTCTAGGACTTTCAGCTTTTTGAACACCTTCTCCCTTGTACTAGTGACTGCACTCACTTCTCTTCCCTCACACCCTGCAATACCTTGCACAGTTGGTGAAGAATGATGCAAAATGCTCATTTAGTTCATCTGCCTTGACCCCTATTACAATTTCTCCACCTCGTTTTCTAGTGATACTATATCCACTCTTATTTTATAGATACTTAAAGAGCCTTTTTCTATCCACCTTGATATTATTAGCTAGCTTGCTTTCATCTTCTCCCTCCTAATGATTCTTTTCGTTGTTTTCTGTAGGTTTTTAAAAGCTTCCCAATCCTCTATCTTCCCACTAAATTTCGCTTTGCTGTGTGCCCCCTCTTTTGCTTTTACATTAGGTTTGACTTCGCTTGCATGCCACAATTGTACCATTCTGCCACTTGAGTAATTTTTTTTTGTCTTTGAAATGCATCTATCCTGCACCTTACTCATTTTCCCAGAAACTCAAGCCATTCCTTCTCTGCTGCCATCCCTGCCAGCATCTACTTCCAATTTACTTTGGCCAACTCCTCTTTTATACCACTGTAATTTCCTTTATTCCACTGAAATACTGCTTTCAGGCTTTGCTTTCTCCCTATCAAATTTCAAGTTGAACTCAGTCATATTGTGATCACTGTCTCCTAAGGGTTCCTTTACCTTAAACTCCCTTATTGCCTCCAGTTGATTACATAACACCCAATCCAGTAAAGCTGATCCCCTAATAGGCTCAACAACAAACTGCTCTAAAAAGCCATCTCATAGGTATTCAACAAATTCTTTTGAGCTCAAATCTCTTGGGGTGCCCAAACTTTTGCATGGTGCTCCTTTCCTTTTTTTCACTCTAGAATTGTACAAAACAAAAATAATACACTAATCTTGCTTAAAATGTTGAAAAGAATGTTTAATCTTTAACTCTATGACTTCTGGAGATCTGTTCATCTTCAACTCACTTAACTATTCACAGTAACAGAAATTTTGAACGGAGTGCCCAAACTTTTGCATGCCACTGTACATACACAGCCACAAGGCAACTTTAGTGCCAAATGACTGCAATGCTAACCCTTTATAAATTTCAATTTACAAACTTATCAGATGCGAATTCCAGGATTGAAGCATTGGACAGAAACTGCAAATAATTCACACCAAAAAGCACAATGATTCAAAATCTAAACTTTAAAATCAAAAATATAAATGGGCATCATATTGTATTCAATTTTAATTTCATTTTGAGTCCTTATCTTCATCAATACAGAATGATTACTACAATTCTTCTTGCACTCTGAAGACAACACAAATCACTTTAGCACAAATTTATGCTTTTGAAATGCTATTGTAATGGTAGAAAAGCAATTACCAAATATAAAATGCTAGGTTTTGAAGATGCTGGAAATCTTGAATGACACACAATTCTGGAGAACTCAACAAGTCAGGCAGCATCTATGGAGGGGAATGAACAGTCGATGTTTTGGGCTAAGACCCTTCATCGGGACTGGAAAGGAAGGGGACAGAAGTGAAGGAGTACAAGCAGGCAGGTAATAGGTGAGACCTGGTGAATGGAAGGTGAGTTGGGGCGGGAAGGGGTTGAAGTATGAAGCTGGGAGGGGGTAGCTGGAAGAGATTAAAGGCTGAAGGAATCTGATAGGGCAGTGGACAATGAAGGAAAGGGATGTGGGGGAAACCAAGAGGTGACGGGAAGAAAGGAAGGGGTGAAAGTGTAACCAGAATGGGGAAAAAGACAGAGAGAAAGAGGGAGAAAGGAGGGAGCTGAGATTACTAAAGTTGGAGAAATTGACATTCATTCCATCAGGTTAGAGGCTACTGAGACAGAATATCAGATGCTGTTCCTCCAGTCTGAGTTTGGCCGCCTGATGACAATGGAGGTGGCCATAGACAGACATATTAAAATGGGAAAAGTAAGTCAAATCGACAGGAGATCCTGCCTCTTTCAGCAGATAGAGCAAAGGTGCTCGACAAAGCAGTGCCCCAATCTGCATCGGGTCTCCCAATGTAGAGGAGGCCACACTGGGAGCACCGAATGCAATAGATTTGAATAGAGAACACATTTTTGTTAACAGTGGAAAACAAAGACCAGATAACCTGTTTCAGATGGTAGGTAAAGACAAAGAGTGACAGACACCAGATCTTCTCTGCCCTTCAAAGAGTGCTTTGCATTCACCCATCATTTTGACGTCTCATCTGAAAGACTGTGTCAGTAACACTTCCAGTAGCAGCCCTGATTTTATACTTGGAGTACTAATTTGAAAACTTTGGCTTCAGAGTTGAAATTCTGCCTGAATCAGGGTATGTTTGTTTTAACATTGTGTTACATCAGCAGCTTGCTATAAATTTACTCTTATTTTTATTATAACCTACATCCTCCTTAAAATGAAACTTGTATGACACGAAAAACAGCAACAAAAGGCTTACTCACTTGGATTTAAAGAGTGAAGGCAATGTGTGCAGGTGAAGTTGAAGAACATCTCGAGACAAATATCTTATGTGGTGATTATATGCTTGGGTAGAGTGCCTTGTTACCCTTAGCTGCTGTCCATAATGAGACAGCTCCACTCCCTTTTGAAGCACAGTGTTAAAGATATGAGTGTAAAGTTGCCATTTAACCACAGCATTGCCTTTTTGGATTAGGTAACATATATGGCTGGCAACTTGCAAACTCAGTTGTGTGTCTTCAATGAAAAGAAGATCTTGGTAAGCTTCCAAGGCCTCCCAAGTCCACAGTATGTCTCTGGACCTTCCATTTGGTAAGATACCATCTGATTGGAAATTGGGATTGGAGAGACTGGATGAAGAAACAGTTTCTAGTAAATTTCCTTGTAGAGCCTCAGCAATATCAGGTGTCTGACTACTGTCGATTGTGCAAATATTACAGCTTGCATGTTTCATTTTCTCTGTTACCTCTCCACCCCCAAGCTGTTCAAGGATAAATTTACTCAGAATATTCAAGATGTGCAGTTGACAGCTTTTTAAAGTTTGTGACTTCATGGCATAAAGCATGGGGACAATGACAGATCTTGGATCCATGCAACAGCAGATTCCCACAGAATGAACACCTGATAAAATGTACACACAAGTGCTGCTTAAGTTAATTTCTTGCAGCAAACGCAGACACTGGTGAGCACACAGTGCAATACAGCAGCAGCGACTGGGATAGCAAATTTCACCATCTAATGCTACGTCTAGAGGATTTTTGGACTGCTGATATTTGAATACTGCAACAGGAAGACCTGACAGATCTCTGTGGTGGTGCAAAAACTGAGAGTATTCACATCGCCTGTGCCTCTTACGTGTACAAACAGATTGGTGGTGTTGTTCTGATTTTACTTTCTTGACAATGCTGATTATTTTCATGACATTACCAATCAGCGATTTGATATGTTCTGCTGCCTCTTTAGACTGGGGATCAGCTTTTGTAATTAACATTTCCATCTTCAGCACTGTACTTTCAAACAGTTCAAAGCCATGATGCCGCGTAAACTCGTGGACGAGGTCCATGGCTTGGCTGAAGAAGAAAGGATTAGTGGAAGCTGACTGCAAGGTACAGATTAGAATTTGCAAAACTACCTCAAGTAACTCGGGTAGCAAGAGCATTTTGTGATGAGAAGATGAGAAAGAAATATCTTTGCTGAGTTCCTGCAGAGTCTTCTTTGGCTGTAGAACAAAAGGATCCAGGCGCTTTTCAATACAATTCTTAATCTTCAATGTTGCCCTCAGCAAGTCCACAATATTTCTTCTAAGTGTATCTGGAATGTTATTTCTATAATTTATTTCAACTGACATCAGGTGTAATACAGTCCGTAAAAGCATTCTTTGAACCAGGGCTGCTGGTTCTGTTGTCCATCCCATAGCAACTTCCTCAGCTTCAGATTTATTACTATTGCAGCAGTCCCCAAACCCTGCCAAAAATTCTGTTAATGTGGGAACTACACTAGCTGCTAAAGCTGGGTTGTGATTTAAGGCCATGTCAAACTTGCAAACTTTTTCTAAGAGAGACAATAAAATGTGACAAAGATCAAATGGAGTATTAGCTATTCTACTTAAAACAGTTGACTCCATGTCTACTTCTTCCAAAACAGTAGCACTTTCTGAACTTAAGTTATCGTGTACTACTTCGCTGACTCTCAAGGATGGAAGCAGAGAGCCCATGGGGGAGCTATAGTCCTCTCTTGACTGACGGGTTATAAAAGGCTGCAAAGTCTGCTGCCGTCTCTGTCTGATCATGACTGAACTGTCATCAGCTGAACCAGAGTCAGAATCAGATGTAGAAAGTGGGACTTTCCTTGCATCCCTCAGAGTGTAGCACTGAGCACTTCTACGTTGTCGCCTTGTCTTCCAATTGCTGGTGCTGCATCTTGATGGTACCTGAGCATATAAAACCAAGTTTCCATCTGGTGTGTGATCTGTTTTTTCCTGAGGTTTAGATGCAGAATATTTGGTCTCTTTGGTACACAAAAGATCTTCGAGTGCAGATAGATTATAATCTACAAAGCAAAATAAAGAAAAGTTATGGCACAAAATACTTTAACATAACTTGTAGATATCAAGAGAAAATATTAGCATAAAACAAACAGGTGGGTCATAAAGAGAGCTTTTGGCACACTGGCCTTCATAAATCAAAGTACTGAGTACAGGAGTTGGGATGTTGAAGTTGCTAAGATCAAATTTGGAATATTGTTTGCAGTGCTGATCACTTACCTACAGGAAAGGTTGAATAGGTTAGGACTTTATTCCCTGGAGCGTAGGAGAATGAGGGGAGATTTGATAGAGGTATATAGAATTATGAAGACGATAGATAGCAGCAAGCAGGCTTTTTCCACTAAGGTTGGATGAGATTAGAACTATGTAGGTCATAGGTTATATTTATGGGGAACATCTTCATTCAGGGTGTTGTGGGATGAGCTGCCAGCAGAAGTGGTGGATACAGGTTAGACTGCAACATTTGAGAGAAATTTGGATAAGTGCATGGATGGGAGGGGCATGGAATGCTATGGTCCAGATGTGGGTAGATGGGATTACACAAGATAACAGTTTGGCATGGACTAGATGGGTTAAAGGGCCTGTTTCTGAACTGTAGTGGTCTATGACTCTATAACTAATGGATTAGAAACAAGGCAACCTTGGATGCAATTTTACAATTCCATAAATTATTGATATTCAGTCTGCAAGCAGCCATGACTATACCTCACAAGATAACAATTAGTTATATTCATTTCCAGATGCTTTTACATAAAAGTAGTAATGAGAAGTTGTTGAGCTGGAGGCAGGTTCCTTTTTTATGCCAAGTCCATCATCAAACATTTATTTTGTGGGTAGTTGTGCTGATGTTCATCAGTTCCCCTCTTCACTGAAACAGTATTTACTGTGTCTTTGATAAAACTCTATTGCAGTAGTCTTACCTTTAGCGAAAACCACTGATCTTTTATTTATAACTGTACAATATTTTAATATTATGTTTAATGCATTATTTTTAAAATGGTCTTCCTTATTAACAAAATGGTTGGATGATATATTTTTCAGAAACATTTGAAAGAACATCTTGAAAAATAATACTGTAACTTATATGAGCAAGCAGAACAGTTACAAAGTGCAAAGCAAAATAGAGGGTATCACCAAATGATCTGTTTTCTTTTTCCACTCACCACCTCTACTCGCATCTTTATACTGGCTATCACCAGCTCCCACTCTTAGTCCTAAATGCAGGATTTGGTTCTGAAATGTCAATAATTCCTTTCAACCCCCGCCCCTCACCACACACAACACATTCTGCTCAAACTGCCGAGTTCTCCCAACAGATTGCTCTTTTCCAGTAATGTTTAATGTCAGAGGAAGATCAACCATTGCTATGACGGAAAATTTGTGATTTTCTTCAAAGGGTGCACCCAGCAGAGGATGGTGCTCAAAGAGGCTGTGCCAGAGGGGATGGTTGGAGGCTCGGAGGTTCATCGGACTCAGAGTCCGCTGCAGTTGGGGTGTTTTCATTGTGTGCTGCGTCTGCGAGGCTGAGTCTAGCAGCACTGTGGAAGTCCATAGTGGGGGTATTCCCTTCTGCCACCTGCGTGGGGTGACGAGTCTATCGGGACCCTGAGGACTTGTGGAAACTGTGTGGTGATTTCTTTTGAACTTATAGTCTTTTAACATCTTTGGACTATTTTTACTGTGCCCATGGTCTGTTTGCTTGCACTGTTGTAACTATGTGGTTTTGTGTAGGTCTTGTAGCTTTAGTTTTTGGCTTGTTGGGTGGTAGAGTTGGTCTCCTGACTTGGTGTGTCTGGGTAGTCTTGTTTTGTCTGGTAGATTTGGAGCTCCTTTCCAGGGAACACGCTAAGATGGTAGCGCGATATTAATACGCAGCAGCCTCTCCGGACTCTGGATTTGGGGATTGCCAAATGTTATGTGCATTTTCTGGTGTAGTCTGTTTTGTCGTGCGCTTTTGTGATATCATTCTGGAGGAACGTTGTTTCATTTTTTAACTGCATTGCAGTTGTGGTTTTTAAATGACAATAAACCGAAATTCAATTCAATTCAGCTGCATTTTTTATAACTATCAGCAGGGAAGATACAGTCAATACCTCTAATTGATGTTGTTTCGTTTTGTGACAACTTCCCTGATCCACTGGCAAACCCATGGTTAAGTGGTTACCTTCACCTACCCAGATCCCAAACAATAGAATTATCTACAATGTTTCTTCAGCTGCCTCTCCTCCTTTACAAGGCTTAGAAAAAGCTATTTCTTTGAGCAGGCTGGACAATGTTATGTGCTCTTCTTTTTCTCAATACATAAATATTTCTAACCGTCCCTTTTTTAAGGACAACACAGAGTATTGTTCCATCATAAAGTTGCCATGTAGATACATAGAACAATACAGCATGGGAACAAGCCCTTCAGCCCACACTGCTGTGCCGAACCAATTAAATTAATAATCAAATGGCAAAATAAACTAATTAGTTCGCTTATATAACATCCATATCCTTCACATTAATATGTCTATCTAAATGTTTCTTAAACATTCCTAATCTCTTTACCTCTACCACCACCCCAGGCACCCACCACTCTTTGTACAAAAAGCACGTGCCCCTCACGTTTCTGCTGAATTTACCCCCACTCACCCTAATGCATGCTGTCTGGTATTACACATTTCAACTGTAGGAAACTGATATTGTTGGCCTACTCTATCTATGCCACCCATAATCCTATAAATCTCTATCAGATCTCCCCTCGGCCTCCACCACTCCAGAGAGAAAAAACATGTTTAGTCAACCACTCCTTATAGCACATGCCCTCTAATCCAGGAAGTATCTTGGTAAAACTATTCTGCACCCTCTCCAAAACTTCTGAAATCCTTCCTATAATGGGGCGACCAGAACTGTATGCAATACTCCAAATGTAGCCGAACTGGAGTTTTATAAAGCTGCCACATAACTTCCTGACTTTTGAACTCAATGTTCACTAAGTTGCGTAGATTAAAAAAGGAATTTACAGAGTACCACATAGAAAGTCAGATGGTATTCAAGCATTTTAAGCTTGCTCATAGCTAACAACTTATTGTCAGTGGTCAATGTTGCTGATCATAAGGCCCTACAAGGATTAGATCAAATGGTCAAATAAACATTATATAAAGAATGAATTAGAACAAGAATTGACAAGAAAATTAGAGAGGTCCAAAAGATATCAATTGAAGTCCAACAGATATCTATTAGGACATATTCAGACTCCCCAGCTACTTCCTGGAGAATCTAAATGCTTCATTATGATCATTGATTTGCCCGAGATTAGGAAAATTATACAAGACCAAATAAAATATATGGGTTTTCTTATTTGAAAATAGTCATTGCTTCACTACTGCAACATTTAAAGCCTGGAATTCCCTGCTCAACATTGTGAGTATCTCGGCAAAAAGGACTCCAGTGATTCAAGGTGCTTGCCAAAGCATTCAAAACAATTGTTTTTTTGTTAGTTAAGCCCATCACCCCTACTGGAGCATAGGCTGTCAAAAGAAGCCAGTCTTTAAAGATGTTCCCTGTTGTAGCCTATCTTCTTGGTGTCAGCTTCGAGGTTGCATTGTTACATGTTTTTTGGCCAGCCTCTCTTCCACATTCCCTGGGGTTTCCACATTAGTGCTTCTATATTCTACATTCCAATAGTGACGGGCCTTGAATGATAGATGGTTGATCAGCCCTTTGGCTTTCAGCACAGGACTTTATCCATCTTCAAGCAAAGATTCTCTCCAAGGGATGAGGTATTTGGAGATTTCTTTTGCTCTAGTTTATACAACATGGGTTGCTGGTCCCATCCCCAACCCTTCTCCTTCCATAGTCATAAAATCACAGAACACTACAGCACAGAAACAGGCCATTCAGCCCATCTAGTCAATGTCAAACTATTAATCTGCATAGTCCCATCAACCTGCACTTGGACTGTAGCTCTCCATACCCTTTCCTCTCTTACTAATCAAGAACCTATCGACCTCCGCTTTAAATATACCAAATCTCTAGGCCTCCACAGCCATCTGTGGCAATGAATTCCACATTCATCATCCACTGGCTAACAAAATTCCACTCAGATGAAGGGCAATACATTTTAGACCGGATGAAGTATTCCCATCTATGAATTAATTTAAAAAATGAAAGTATTTACAATAACCCTCAAGGTAATTGCTGAATATTTACTGTATACCCAATTGAAAGAAACTTAGAACTCAAAGTAACTTCATAGTTTTAATATCATAGTCTAGATGACAATTAATAAGAATCACTGTCTGCATGATTACGATGATTTCACATTCAAGAGATGAATTTCACACTGCCAAATCAAAACTTAAAAAACAGAACATTCGAACATAGATATTACAAACTGATTGGTTATCCAACATCTGCATTAAGTAGTTTGCTATGTTAAGTTTTCCATGTATCTCTTGCCATTTACTTGGGCAGAGCAAACAAAAGCAATGATATGAACTTACTTTTACTTCTATGTTATGAATGAAGTTATAAATTCAATATGTTGAATATGTCAATAGAAAAACCCAGAGAGGCCATTCTTCCTCCCCCAAAACTTAACTTCCATCCTTTCATTCCATCGAGGGGAATATTTTTTCCACTATTTAGCAGCATTCTGCCTTTACATAATACCAAAAAGCTTTCTGCTCCTGTATCCTGTCAGCCACCTAATTCTTAAGGTTCTGCTGGGTTTGGAAATTTTCTGCAAATTTCTCCCTATATTTTGAAAATTTTCTGTCAAACTCCAGGTTTCTAGGACTTACATCATCATCCACCTCAAATACCCTCTCCAACACTCCTCCCACTTCAAAAACAGGAAGACCAGATCCTCGCCCAGTCTCAATCACAGCCCAATGGCTTCAATATTACCAACATTTCCATTATTGGTCCTTGTCCTTGATTAGAACCCATTTACTCCTGCAAGTTAATCAATCTATGTGTAAGCCCACTGAGTTTTTGACTGAATTGTTATTAAACACAATGCAGTCACATCAATTTTTAATTCTTTAAATCACGACCTGGCAATGCCAGGAAAATGACAATCCTTTTCTTCTTTCAAAAGGAAAATTTGTTCTGTCTTATCTGCAGCAAAAGATTTAATCTAAACTATAAAAAGGCACTGAAAACATGCAAAATTCAAAATGCTTGACTAAGATCATGATTTGCCTGAGATTGTGAAGATGATGCATGACCAAATAAAACAGGCGAGCCTTTATAAATGGAAATCAAAATTCAGCTTGTCCAACAACATTCATCATCTCTAGAAACAAAATTATTTTGAACAGACTGCATCATATCTCCTTTCGTAGATCAGGACTGAATGTTAAAAGAACAATTTGGTTATAGTAATTTTGAACAGCAGTTGATTTCTCTCTGAAGGTTTGCCATCTAAACTGATGATCAGAAAACTGTGAAAAGTAGACAAAGCAAGAAATACCAAAACTAAAATTGAAAGCTGTTGTTAGATATCTTGAAATTATTTTTGAGATATTACATGCAGACCTTTATTTTCTATAGCTTTGAATTCCATTTCACGCTCAGTACCAGGACTTTGCCAAAGTCTTTAGTGGTAAAATCCTGGTACAGGAAAGATATTCCCAACACGTCATTTTTAAAAGAACACATCTGGTACTGTCAAGAAATATTGTTAGCAAAAAAAGTATTTGCAGTTAGAGCTCAGAATGGCACTGATATAAATATATTCTCTTTTTGTTAGTACAACCAACAAAAAGGAAAGCAACACTAAGAACAGTTTAAACCTATCATGTTAAGTAGCCAAATGCATATTGTTCAAAGAGTATTTTAGTCTATAACGCGGTCATACATTTGGATAATTGGATAATTCACTGCTACATCTGATTATTTCTCAAGATGGAGAGAATTTTAAATTCCTGACTAGCTACGCAGCACAAATTAGTTTAGGTGATTAAAAGATTATCTTAAGAGTCAAATTAGTTCAGGAAAATTCAGGTTGCCTTCCAAACTTACTGACTCACAGGAATTCTAATGGCAAACTGCAAAACTGAAGCAGAAGGATGGCACCAAGAACCTTGAATCTCTTGCTCAGAAGCATACAGAAACCCAGCAAAAACAATAGAAGATATCCACTAACCTTCTTACTGTTTGCCACCAATCATGTCTACCCCATGTACACAGAGCCTGTATGGTGCACAATGGCCACAGAACCAGAGTTAAAGTTATCCTCATTCTTGATGCACTGTTCAAATATAGCAGATAAGAAAACTGAAGGCACAAAACTAATCTCAGTTAATTATGCTAATTGTGTTGTATGGTAACCCAGGAAATATCCCAATCACCTTGGCTCTTGCTAGCTGCAGTGTTGTTACTGAATGAAACCTATACAGAAATATGGATCTATATTAGCTGTATAATCGCATTTGCAATTCCATGCATATGGGCAAAAGTACTTCAATCGCAGTTTATGAAAATCTTGAAAAAGAGGCCTTGCAAATCTGAAGAGAATAAATTTCTGGGATCAATTGCAGCACAAAAGGTAGAAACAAAAAGCAAAAAATGCTGTAAACAGGTCAGGCATCACTTAAGAGAAGAGTTAATATTTCGAAGTGGAGACCCCCCCTCGCCAGGCTTGCACTTCTGTATGTCTTCCAAACCTCCACGTCCCCAGCACTGCATAGCCACACAAGGACTGCTCCAATGTAGAAAATGCTGATGCCAAATTCACCACTATTTAATAATCAGATAACATATTTTAGTCATAATCCATGAGAGAAAAATATTAGGCAGGACACAAGGATGTATCCTCTGCTCTTCCTCACACTGGAATGATGAAAACATTTTGCTTATTGTGTGCTCTCATTTCATTAGTGTCAAAGAAATAAGACAAACTTTAAGAGACACAGATTCAGAATTTAATGAAGCCACGTTAGTGCAACAAGGCAGAAAGTTGATTTTTTTCTATTCCTTAGCTTTGATCTGTGTTTCAAAGTGGGATGATTGGTAGCAGGCATTAATATCCTCTGTTTTTAAGTATATTTACAGTTTTGGGGGTTTGAATGTCCTGATTTATATTCTCTATATTGTGTTGTGGTTGGTCTGGAGTTTTTTTTTGTGGCGGGGCTTGGGAAGGATGCTAATTTTACATGTCTTCAATTTGGGTGCTTTCTCAATTAACTTTTTTTGTATTATATTATTATTGTATGTTTGTTTTAGCACTGTATTAATGTTCTTCATTTTGATTTGGGGTTTTTTTTCTGTCTGTAGCGATGTAGAAAATGCATTAAAAAACTAATTTAAAAAAGTGGGATGATTGATTTATTGGGTCGGATACATTCACCTTCCTTTGTGGTACATTAACCACTAAAGTGAATTATGCAATAAAACTTGAGGCATCAATTATTTCATTCTACAAATCAGCCACCTGAAACATCTAGTTCATTCAAAAACCTGACTGGGTAGGAGGAGTAGGAGAAGGAGACTGGAACAATCTCACAACTTGAATCACAAGGTTGTTCACTCAAGCTCACTCAAGAGAATTTAGCATATCAGGAAATTGCGGGTGCATTGGTAATCATTTTCCAATGTTCCTTAGATTCAGGATCAGTTCCTAAAGATTGGAGAGTGGCTAATGTTATCCCACTTTTCAAGAAGGGAGGGAAGGAGAAAACGGAGAACTGTCGCCCTGTTAGCCTAACGTCAAGTCGTGGGGAAGATGCTTGAGTCCATTATTAAGGACGAAATAGTGGCATATCTTGATGGCAGTAATAGGATTAGGCCGAGCCAGCATGGATTTACCAAGGGCAAATCATGCTTGACTAATCTGTTGGGAGTTTTTTGAGGGTGTAACAAGGATGTTAGACGAGGGTAAGCCAGTGGATGTAGTGTACCTAGATTTTCAGAAGGCATTCGATAAGGTGCCACATAGGAGATTGGTGAGTAAAATCAGAGCTCATGGCATTGGGGGCAGGGTTTCAACATGGATAGAAAACTGGTTGGCAGATAGAAAGCAAAGGGTAGCAGTGAATGGGTGTTTCTCAGACTGGCTGGAGGTGACTAGTGGGGTACCACAGGGCTCTGTATTGGGACCACAGCTCTTTACGATTTATGTCAACGATTTAGATGAGGGCATTGAAAACTATATCAGCAAGTTTGCTGACGATACTAAACTGGGTGGCAGTGTGACATGCGAAGAGGACGTTAGGAGAATGCAGGGAGACTTGGATAGGCTGGGTAAGTGGGCAGATACTTGGCAGATGTCATTCAATGTGAATAAATGTGAAGTTATCCACTTTGGAAGCAGGAACAAGAGGGCAGAGTATTGTCTGAACGGTGTAGAGTTAGGTAAGGGAGAAATGCAAAGAGACCTAGGAGTCCTAGTTCATCAGTCAATGAAGGTGAATGAGCAAGTGCAACAGGCAGTGAAGAGGGCAAATGGAATGTTGGCCTTTATTACAAGGGGAATTGAGTACAAGAGCAAGGATGTCCTTTCGCATTTGTACAGGGCCCTGGTGAGACCACACCTGGAATATTGTGTACAGTTTTGGTCTCCAGGTTTAAGGAATGACATTCTGGCAATTGAGGAAGTGCAGCGTAGATTCACTAGGTTGATTCCTGGGATGGCAGGGCTGTCTTACGCAGAGAGATTGGAGAGATTGGGCTTGTACACACTGGAATTGAGGAGATTGAGAGGGGATCTGATTGAAACATTTAAGATAATTAAAGGATTTGATAGGATTGAGGCAGGAAATATGTTCCAGGTGTTGGGAGAGTCCAGTATCAGAGGGCATGGATTGAGAATAAGAGGTCAGTTATTTAAAACAGAGTTGAGGAAAAACTTCTTCTCCCAGAGAGTTGTGGAGGTGTGGAATGCACTGCCTCGGAAGACGGTGGAGGCCAATTCTCTGGATGCTTTCAAGAAGGAGCTAGATAGATATCTGATGGATAGGGGAATCAAGGGATATGGGGACAAGGCAGGGACTGGGTATTGATAGTGAATGATCAGCCATGATCTCAGAATGGCGGTGCAGACTCGAGGGGCCGAATGGTCTACTTCTGCACCTATTGTCTATTGTCATTTAAATGAACACTCCCAGAATAATGCCAGAAGAGCTGCTGTTCAGTTGAGACATCAATTGTCCATGCTTTCAAGTAGACACGAAAGATCCTATGGAATCATGCAAAAACAACATCTGAGTTCATCCAAGTCCTTGAAAATAAATCTCTGAAAGAATATGGTTAAAGATTGCATGTTAATTATAAGCAAGAGAAAACCTGCAGATGCTAGAAATCCAAATAACGCATTTTGTGTGTGTTACCTGTTAATTATAGATTACTTTTACATGGGTAGTTACTATGCAAAAGCTGACAGCAACATTTTCTTAAAATACTGACAACAATGAAGTGTTTATGAAACGTTTTTGGATGTTTTGAGGCTGTTGCAGAGACTATTTAAATGCAAGTTTACTCTTTGTAATTACAAATTTCTAGCATATAGAAGCTCATCCAGCAAAACCATAAACAAAGGAACAGAATTAGGCCATCTGGTCCATGAAATCTGTTCCACCATTCATCATGGCTGATTTTCCTGCCTTCTCTCCATAACTTTTGACACCCTTACTAATCAAGAACCTATTCATCTCCATTTAAATATACACAATTACTTGGCCTTCAATGCTGCCTGTGGCAATTAATTCCACAGATTCACAACCCTCTGGCTAAAGAAATTCCTTCTCATCTCTGTTCTGCAAGGACTTCCTTTTATTCAGAGGCTGTGTCCTCAGGTACTCAAACTTCTTCTCCATATCCACTGTCTGGGCCTTTCAATATCAATAGGTTTCAATCAGATCCTCCCTCCTTCTTCTAAACTCCATTAAATACATGCCCAGAGCCAAATGATCCTCATACATTAACCCTTTCGTTCCCGGGAGCACTCTTATGAACATCATCAGGACCCTATTGCGGCTCAAAACTGAGCACAATACTCCAAGTGCAATCTGACAAATGCCTTATAAAGCCTCAGCATTACATCCTTGCCTTTACATTCTAGTCATCTCAAAATGAATGCTAACATTGATGATATAATACATAATTGATAATTTTTCTGAATAATTTATATCTTGCAATATGCTTATTTGGTTTTTAGGAGGAACTATATGTCCAGTCTGGTTTCTGCTGATAAAAACCGTACTAACCCATGTCATAGAGCCCCTAACATTTATTGCAATGCATATGCACTGAGTCAATGAAGAAAGACCACATCATTTCCAGAATGTACAGCAATAATAAAAGAAATTATCATTTATTCTTTCATATAATGTATTTCCAGATGAATAATTTATTCCTAAACAATTTAAGAAGCTGCCTAGATTACAACATGAAAATGATGACTCAGGCTTCATCACATCGTTTCTGATATGCCAAGTAACAAGTAACTGAGAAACTCATTTAACATCCAAATATAGAACAACACATCCAAAATTCTAACATACTGCTGTGAAAATCACTTCGAAACAGAAGAAAAGCAGATTTGGAAATACAATTCTAACAGAGCGAAACTGTTCCACTTTTAAGATTCATCTTTAAGGAGATAAAAAGCATGATTAATGGCCAGAAAACAACTTTTCAAGGCCATTCTTTTCCCTGTATACTAGTCATAATAAACACCAATTTCAGAAAACAATCAATAAAGTCCATAGCTGAGTAACATACTGACAAGCTACAAAGAAATTAAAGTAGAGATTATTTTGTTCTGTCATTGTAAGGGGCAGGGGGAGGGGGAAGAGTGGGGATTTGAAGAAGGAAGAAGAGAGGAGTGGGGGAAATTACCAGCAGTTGTAGAAATCAATGTTCATACCATCAGGTTGGAGGATATCCAGACGGAATATGAGGTGTTGTTCCTCCAACCTGACAGCAGCTTCACCACAACAGTAAAGGAAACCATGGACTGATATGCTGGATGGGAAAGGGGATTCGAATAAAAATAATTGGCCACTGGGAAATCCTGCTTTACACAGATGCTCAACAAAGAGGTCCCCCAATCTACTTCTGGTCTCACCAATGTAGAGGAGGCTGCACTGGATAGTAGAGAACTCCAACAGATTCACAGATGAAGTGTTGGTTGCCTCTGCTGGAAGAACTGTTGGGGCCTTGAATTGAGGTAAGGAAGGAGGTGAACAGGCAGCTCTAGCACTTCTTCCGCTTGCAGGGATAAGTGGATCTCTACAGTATCCAGTGTTCCCAATGCAGCATCTTCTACATTGGTGAGACCTGATGTAGTGGAAAATCGCTTTGTTAAGCACCTCTGCTTCATCCACAAAAACAGGATTTTGCAGGGGCCAACGATTTTAATTCCAATCCCAGTCCCATTTCAACATGGCCTTCTCTACTGCCACAATGAGTCTCAGGTTGGAGGAGCAACAACATATATTCCAAATTCCAGCTTATTTTGTGTTGGGAACATTCACATCAATACCCCACCTGTCCTCCCAAAATTTCTTGCCATCATGGAAGTCAGAAGAGACCCATTCTAGAATTGCCATATGATCTATTGGTTTCCTTATTACAGAAGAACATCTCAATGGATCACTATTATTCTCAAAGCTTCCCCTTGAGACACACAGGGCTTGCTGACCAGTTTACTTAGTCTCTCAGTAGATCAATTACAAACTTAGCTCTAGGATTTAACTGTTTAGTTTGGGCAGAAGAGGTAAATGTTGCAGAAGCTCTTTGCCAAAGCATTCTGACCATAGTTTTGCATGTCCTGTTAATTTTCACTTTACGCAGAACTGCACAATTTCCAACCCAACTTCAGCTTTAATTTTATACATTTCTTAATTACTCCATAGATAACCCAGCTTGAGATAGAATTCTTTTTCTCACAAACATCAAACAAAACATTGTTCTCAACAACTTTATGGCCATTTTCTGTGTGCCAGCAAACATCCACTTCCAGTTACCCTTGAAGAGCAATTTATGCAGTTACATCTATTAGAAGGTGGAATCTGTTTCTTGAAATTTTTGCTCTTAACACCTTTATTATAAATAAGTGTACATGACAATATATTAGCATACTCAAATGACAATAGATAGTTATTTAATATTTAGTACAGAGTTGGGAGATCATGTTACAGCTTCACAAGTTCTGGGTGAGGCCATGTTTAGAATACTGTGTGCAGCTCTTGATGATCTACTACAAAATGTAATTCAGATAGAGAGTAAGCAAAAAAAAAGAGTCACACGGGTGTTACCAGGACACAAAAGAGATTAAGTTACAAGGAGAGACTGGATAGGCTGGGAGAGATTTCCCTGGAGTGTAGGAGGTTGAGGGGTGACCTTTTGGATTTTAAACTCATGAGAGGCATAGATAAGATGAATTGTTGAAGTATTTTCTACAGGGTAGGGCTATCCAAAACCGGAGGGTATAGTTGAAAGTGATAAGGAAAGATTTAAAAGGGACCTGTGGAGCAACTGTTTCCACACAGAGTTTGTTGAGCAGGTGGAACGAGCAGCCAGAGGAAGTGGCAGATAGAGGTAGGTACAATAGCAACATTTAAAAGGCAATCACACAGAGATGAAAGATTTAAAGGGAACTGGGCTAAATGCAGGCAAACCAGACCAGTGGGAATTTAGGACAGCATTGACCAGTTGGACTGAAGGGCCTATTTCTGTACTGTATGACTCCATGAATTGAGGTAATATACATTAACTCAGTCTAACTTTTTTGAAGAAATCATTAAATTGTATAGGTATATTCTCACGTTATGCATAAGGTTAAACAATGCAATTTAAGGACAAACTTATTTTGCATCTTTACAAAATATCTTGTTTGATGTGTGACCACTGAAATGTCACATTCAGTCAAACCACATCACACATTCATTCAGCATAACTGAAGTGCTTCTGTCAATTTCAGATGCAGAGATCCTAAACGGTGACATAAATTTGCAGTATTGTAGTTTCTCATGCATTCTCATTCTTTATTAATTTACTTAGCCACAACATGGTTAGAAAATTATCCAACTCTACAAATCAGGTCAAAAGAGCAAACTAGTTGCAATACGATTTCTACATCTAAAAGTGAAAATACACAAACAATTCATTTTTCTCAACATGATCTACTCATTGCTTTAAAAGAATACATGGAGACATGTATCTTTCCAAAGTTTTTCCAGTGAGAAAACTCCCTTTAAAAATCTTCAGCTATCCTTTAAATACCACATAGATCACTCAACAAAAAACTACAGAAGGGCATGCGAACAACAGCAAAAGCAATACCACAGAGAGAAAAGTATACTTATTCAAACAAACCCGGAGCTTTCTCTTCTTGAACAGGTATCTTCCAAACCAGTGGAAGAAGCGATAGGAGTAAAGTAAGCAATTCCTCTCTGCAGGTTAGTTCCTATCAAAAACAAATGACACAATGTGAGCAAAGCTTAAACCATATATAGAATAACCCTCCACCCATCTGCTTGAAAAATTTCCAAGCGTCTGTAAAACAGGCAATACATCAGGCATATCATCCAATTTTACACCTGCCTGTGAATTCTTCTAAAAATAACAAAGCAGTTCAAATCTTTCATGTTAAATGAATTCCTCACTGTATGGTGGAAGGATTCATTAGTTGAAAATTAAAAATATACTTTCTGTGAAAAGATCAACTATGAAACATAGGGCAATGGCTATTTTTGGAGAAGTTCTACATTCAGCTGCAATTACAGCTCAGTTACATCCCAATGTTAAATATTTAAGCTACACGCACCCTGATACAAAGTTATAATAATTACACTGAACACACTTTTAACAGATCAGTAACCAGCCTTCAAGGATTATGGTTATCCTGTGGAGATATTGATATCAGAATTTTTTTCTGTTTTACTACTTCATTGGCTACTTTATTAGGTATACATGTGGGCCTGGTCATTAATGTAAATATTTAATCATCCAATCATGTAGTAGCAATTTTTGCATAAAATAATGCAGACATGGTCAAGAGGTTCACTTGTTGTTTAAATCAAGCATCAGAATGGGAAAGAAATATGATCTAAGTAACGTTGACCATGGAATGATTGTTGGTGCTGGACAGGGTGGTTTGAGCATTTCAGAAACTGATCTCCTGGGATTTTCCTGCACAACAGTCTGAAGTTTACTGAGAATGGTACAAAAAACAAAAAACATCCAGTGAGCAGCAGATCTGTGGGCAAAAACAAACTTAATGAGAAGCATGAGAAGAGAGTGGCACACATTATAACTGTGGTATGCAGAGAACATATTTGAATGCATTGAGCCTCGAAGCAGATGGATGACCGCAGAAGACCACAAACATACTCAGTGGCCATTTTATTAGCTAGAGAAGGTAGCTAATAAAGTGGCCACATTGTGTATATGTAACAAAGTAACCAGTTAAAAATCAACAATCATTAACAAGACTAACTCATCAGGACTCTCAATCCAGTTTTGTCATTCTGCAAGATTTAGGCTGAACGTTGTTACCTCATTCACTTTCCAGACTGACCCAAACACAAATGCAGCAAGACTTTTAATTACACTTTGCAAACAATGGTGACAGCCACTTGCCCTCCTAATCATTTCCTGTACCTACATATTAACTTTGTTAAACATCTGCAGGCATTCCAAAGTCCATTCATCATAACAGTTCTTTATTATAATACGGTTGCAAGAAATAGTTTGTGAACCCTTCGCAATTGCATGGTTTTCCATATTAATTACTTATAAAATATGGTCTGATGTTCATCTAAGCCACAATAATAAACAAAAGTCTGCCTAAACTAACAACACAAACAACTCTACTTTTCATGTGTTACGAAGGATGAACAACTCTGATGGGCGGAAGGGTGCAGAATCGCCCATGCCCCCTCCCTTTTGGAGAATCACAAATCGCTACTATTTCGATGCTGTTAACAAGGAAGTAAGAGAGACAAAAGGAAATCTGCCTGGGCAGTTTCAATTGATAACAGCTCATGAAAGTTAATGAGAGAGACACAGCTAACAAAAGGAGAGCAGAACCATTGATTACTGCTATTGTCTTCTGGAGAAGGATTGTATACTTGGTACTGTTCTATTCATTGAAACACCTCGGGGCAACCAGAGTGGGCTGGTTTGATGGGTTACATCATCCCATCCTGATTGACACCTGAGACCCCGTGGGTGGGGATAAAAGTGAGGTCTGGGGTAACACCCCTCAGACGCACCAGGAGGAACGCTAGTGAGCATCAGAAACCCACGAGACAGGGTGGGACATCGAAGACCGAATGAAGGGTCGGTAAATTTTAACTCACAGTGTTTTATAGCAAGGCCGGTGGGAGCTTGTGTGTGTGTCCACCCTTGCCTGGGTGACGAGTCCACCACGGAAGAACGGTAGCTAAAGGACGGAGGGGTCATACTTGAATGGCCACAGCAATAACACATCAATGGATCAAGGTCGTAAAGGAAAGTTGGCAAGTCAATAGCTGTTACTGTTCGCTCTCTCTCTCTCTCTCCCCCCAACAATTGCAACACAGCGACCAACAACTACCGCAGCCTGCATGAACTGAATTGAACTTTATGTTTCCATCTGACAATTCAATAACCCCTAGACAACGATAGAGCTTGTTTCTTATTGATTATTCTTATACTCGCACTTTTAGGTTTAGTATTGACGATGTATATTATCTGTATATTTGCATTGATATTATTTTTGTATGTTTTTACTAATAAATACTGTTGAAAATAGTATCACCAGACTCCAATGGACACTTCTATCTTTGCTGGTTAGACACCCAGTTACAGGGTTCGTAACACATGTCTTTATTGAACACATTGCTTGATCATTCACAGCGCAGGCAGGAAAAAATGTGAACCTTTGTATTGAATAACTGGTAGAACACCCTTCAGCAGCAAGAACCTCACCAAACATTTCCTGTAGCTGCTGATCAGTCTTGCACAACGGCAAGAAGGAATTTAGACCATTCCTCCAATAAAAACTGTTTCAGTTCATCAATTTTTCTGGGATACGTTGCATGAATAGCCCTCTTCAGGTCATGCCACAATATCTCAGGTGGGTTAAGGTCTGGACTCTGACTTGGCCATTATAAAATACGATTTTTTTTTCTTTTTAAATCATTCAGTGATTGATTTACTCGTGTTTTAGATCACTGTTTTGTTGCATCATCCAACCTATTAAGCTTCAGGTGATGGACCACTACCTTGACATTCTCCTGCAAAATGTCTTGATACAATTTTGAATTCAATATTACCTCAACAATTGAAAGCTGTCCAGGCCCTGAGGTAGCAAAGCAGCCCCAAACAATGATGTCCCTTCCACCATGCTTCACAGTTAGGATGAGGTTTTGGTGTTGGTGCGCAGTGCCCATTTTCCTTCAAACATAACAATGGGTATTTCTGCCAAAAAGTTGAACTTCTGTCTCATCTGTTCACAAAACATTGTCACAGGAGCATTGTGGAACATCTAGGTGGTATTTTGCAAACTTGAGATGTATAACAATTTTTTTTGGGGAGAGCACTGATTTCCTCCGTGGTGCCCTACCATGACCATTATTCTTGTTCAAGTAGAGGACAAGTGAACAGAGATTTTAGCAAGTTGTAGAGATGGCTGCAGGTCTTTTGCTGTTACCCTTGGTTTCTTTTTCCCTTCCTTTAGCATTGCATGTTGTGCTCAGTGTGAACTTCACAGGACACCCAGACCTAGGGAAAGTAGCAATGGTACTGAATTTCCTCAGTAAAGACTTGCCCTCCACAGCTGCCTGTGGCAAATAATTCCAGATTCACCACCATCTGACTACAGAAATTACTCAATTCCATTTAAAAGAACATCCCAGTATTCTGAGGCCACGTCTTCTCCTCTATCAAAGCCTTTCAACATTCAATAGGTCACTGCTCAATCTGAATTCTAGTGAATACAGGCTCAGAGCCATCAAATGCTCTAAGCCTGGAACAAACCTGGAATCATTTTTATGAACCTCCTTCAGCTTAAGCACGTCATTTCTAAGATGAAGGGCTCAAGCTACTCAAAACAATCCAAGTGAGACCTCACCAGTTTTATAAAGTCTCAACATTACATCTTTGCTTTTATATTCTAGTCCTCTTGAAATGAATGCTAACATCACATTTGCCTTCCTTATCATAAACTCAATCTGCAAATTAACCTTTAGGGAATCCTGCACAAGCACTCTCAAGTCCCCTTGCGCTTCAGATCTTTGTATTTTCTCTCATTTAGAAAATAGTTAACCCTTTCATTTATTCTACCAAAGTGCATGACCATACAGTTCCCGACACTATATTCCATTTGCCACTTCTTTGCCCATTCTCCTAATCTTACTTCTGTAGCCTCTCTACTTTCTCAAAACTACCTGACTCTCCACCTATCTTCTTATCGTCTGCAAACTTGCAACAAAGCCATCAATTCCACCATTTAAATCATTGACATATAACTTAAAAAGAATTGATCCCAACACAGACCCCTGAAGAACACCACTAGTCATTGGCAGTCAACCAGAAAAGGCTCCTTTTATTCCTACTCTTTGCCTCCTGCCAATCAGAGCACACAACATCAACTGATTCTCCTTTGTCTATTCTGCTTGTTATTTCTTCAAAGAATGCCAACAGCTTTGCCAGGCAAGATTTTCCCTTGTGGCCAATTTTATCATGTGCCTCCAAGTAACCCAAAACCACATCCTTAACAATCGACTCCAACATCTTACCAATTACTGAGGTCAGACTAACAGGCTTATTAATTTCCTTTCTTTTGTCTCTCTCCCTTCTTGAAGAGTGGAGTGACATTTGCAATTTTCCAGCCTTCCAGGACCTTTCCAGGATCCAGTAATTCTTGATTGATGCCACTACCATCTTCAGCAACCCATTTCAGAACTCTCTTTTACACTTAATGTATTGTTACATACCCCATGGGTATCTTGATTGTCACATGACCATGATGTAATTGAGTCTCTGCTGAGCATGATGTAATGGTCTTGTGATGGTGGAATGATGAAATTTTCCCACCAGTGAGAGGTCATGTGATGGCCTGTTTCAACAGGTATAAAAGGGGAAAGCCTTGCTGTAACTCAGGTCAGTTCATGGTTTAATTCGTCAGTGGCTCCATTATGCTGTGTATTCATCTCATGATGCAGTTTTGTTTTAAAGTGGAATTTTACTTTCTGCCTTAAGTTTCAAAGATTATTGCCAGCAGTCTCACCAAACGCTGCCAGTTTAGTCCAGTGGGAGAGTGAAGCTTTATGGAAGTACGGAGACCCAAAAGATTGAGTAAAGTTGGTGTCGTCATTGGTAATACAGGATTGACCTTATTGAATCCTCATTTGTAAGAGATAGTAACCTGCATCCGAGATGGTCCCTGCTATAAGAGCAGAAAGGGCTGGAAAACGGTTATTCGCCAAGGAAAGGTCAGTGCCTTTAAGCCGTTTTTTAATTTCCTTCATCATAAATCCTTCGGGCAAGGCATATTTTGGCTGGGATCAGCAGTAACGTCACGGCGTCAAGGAATTCGTTACTTTTAGGAAAGTCTCTCCTAATTGACTGTGTAAATCATTTGGACTTTTACATTTATCGCTTTAAGAACTGTTTAAGTTGCCGTAGAGCCGTTAACTTCTAGTTAAGTTGGTCGTTTGTTTATTTTTGGGTTTTTTTTATTGAGCAGTGTTTAATACATGTTTTATTTGGTTATAAAAAACCTGTCTCAATTCTATATTCATTGTTGCCGTATCATAACCGTATCTGAAGAAACTTTTGTATTCCATCTTTACCTTCTTAATGACTTTTTTTTAGTAGCTCCTTTTGGTGGATTTTAAAAGCACCCTATTCCTCTAACTTTCCACTAATTTTAACTCTATTATTTGCCCTCTCTTTGGGTTTTATGTTGGCTTTGATTTTCCTTATTAGCCACGTTTATATCATCTTTCCTTTAGAATACTTATTCCTCTTTGGGATGTATATATCTTGTGCCTTCCAAACTGCTTCCAGAAATTCCAGGCATTGCTGTCCTGCCGCATCCCTGCCAGTGTTCTTCTACAATCAATTCTGACCAAATCCTCTCTCATACCTCTGTAATTTCCGATACTGCACTGTAATACTGATATATCTGACTTTAGCTTCTCCTTCTCAAATTGCAGGGTGAATTCTTTCATATTATGATCACTTCCTTCGAAGGATTCGTTTACTTTAAGCTCTCTAATCAATTCCAATTCATTGCACAACACCCATTCCAGAATAGCTAATCTCCTAGTGGGTTCAACCATGAGCTGCTCTAAAAAGCCATCTCACAGATATCCTAGAAATTCCCTTTCTTGGAATCAAGAACCAACCTGATTTTGCCAATCTATCTGCATATTGAAATCCCCCATGACTGTAGTAACATTTCCCTTTTGGCATGCATTTTTTATCTCCCATTGTAATTTGTAGACCACATACTTATTACTGTTTGGGGGGTCTGTATATAACTCCCATCAGGGTCTCAATACTCTTGCAGTTCCTTAGTTTTATCCACAGTGATTCAATACCTTCCGACCCCATGTCACCTCTTTCTAATGATCAGATTTCATTTTTTTTTACCAACAGAGCAACACACTCTGCTTTCCTAACTGTCCTTTTGATACAGTATGTATCCTTGGACATTAAGCTCCGAGCTATAATCTTCTTTCAGCCGTGATTAAGTGATGCCTACAACATCATACTTGCCAATCTGTAACTGCCTCAAGTTCATCTCCCTTATTCTATAAACTGCGTGCATTCAAATATAACACCTTCGATCACTCTTTTCGATTTTGTCCACCTTTTACATTGCAACTCATCCTGCTGACAGCAATTCTGCCCTATCATCAGCACCTTCTTGCTCGGAGTCTCACTACCCATTGCCTCTGTTTGTAAACCAACTACCTCATCTTCTGCACTATCACTCCAGTTTCCATTCTCCCCCCCCCCAAACCCCAAAGCCCATCCGAACAACTCTAGCCAACCTGCCTGCAAGGATATTGGAACCCCTTGGGTTCAAGTGTAACCTGCCCATTTTGTAAGGTTGTACCTTCCACAGAAGAGATCCTCCTGATTCATAAATGTGAAAGCCTGCCCCTACACCAGTTCCTCAGCCACACCTGCCAGATCAGCCTATTCTTACCCTCACCAGCATGTGGCACAGGCAGAAATCCAGAGATTACTACACTGGAGGTAGTGTTTCTCAACTTTCCATCTGGCTACCTAAAATCTTTCTTCAGGACCTCCTCACCTTCTCTACCTATGTCGTTTGTGCCAATATGTTCCAAGTCTTCTGGCAGCTAACCCCACATTTGAAAATGCCATGGACCCAAACCAAGACATCCCTGATCCTAGCACCCGGACACAACATACCATTCGGATGTCTCTGTCACACCCATAGAACCTCATCTCTGTTCCTCTAACTATGGAATTTCCTATCAGCACTGCAATCCTCTTCACCTCACTGCTCTTCCGAGCCTCAGTGCCAGAGACCAGGTCAATGTGGCTCCCGCTGGTAGGTCAGCCCCTCAATAGTATCCAAAGTTGAATAACTATTGAGGGGTATGGTCACAGCTGTATTCCACACTAGCTGTGCATTTCCCCTCCTCCTCCTGATAGTCACCCAGTTACTTGTCTCCTGCAACCTAAGTGTGACTATCTCCCTGTAACTCCTGTCTATCACCCCTTCATTCTGATGTACAAGTCGAAGGTCATCAAGCTGCAGCTCTAGTTCCTTTATACATTCTCTCAGGAACTGCAACTCGGTTCATCTGGTGCAAATGTGTTTATGTGGGAGACTGCAGGGCTTCCAGATTTTGCACATCCCACTCAAGAGTACAAAACACTACCCCTAGAGCCATTCTCATAATGAACAAATAAGAACAGGAAGAGAGAATCTTAAGAGAAAATTTACCTTGCCCAAGCCTGATCTCGTCTATGCCTGAGAGCCAAAAATGCTCTAAAGACTGGCACACTCAAAAGAATGCCACTCTGCTGGCACTCAAGTTATTTTTATTGGCCCTTTCTATTGAAACCCTCTTGTTGATTGGTTGCTCCTGTGCTGTGAAACTCTGCCTTTAAAATCTCAATCACCATCCTGATTAAAAGGTATCTCTTTATGCACCCTTAATATTGATTGTCCAACTCAAAGAAAATTGCCATGAAGCTCTGCTTTTTAAATCTTGAACGCAGACCTGACTGAAAGCAAACTTTTTTTTATTTTACGCACTGCCTCATGCTGACTGGTTGCTCTTCAACTCAGAACTTGAGTAAAGCTATCCCCTTTTGTTCAATTTCCCAGTGGTTGAGGGATAGTAACATTTCCTGAACCTGGTCATACAAGTCCAGAGGCTCATGTACCTTCTTACTGATGGCAGCAGCGAAAAGATAAAATGTGTTTATAGTTATGTCTTGGGTGGTGAGGGTCCCTGAAGATGGGTGCTGCTTTCCTGTGACAGCATTTCATGTAGATGTGCTCAATAGTTGGGACAGCCTTACCCGTGATGAATTGGGCCATACTTAGAACATTTTGTAGAATTTTCCAGTCAAAGGAATTGGTGTTTCCACATCAGCCAGCCAGTCAATAAACGCTCCACTACAAATCTATAAAACTTAGTCAAAATTTTAGACATTATATGGAACCTCCACAAAATCCTAAGTAGTAGAAGCACTGCAGTGCTTTTACCCTGGTCCAGAATTGTCACTTCATTCATGAAATGGCTTTCCAGAAAGGAACACTGTTCAGTTTTGAAATGCTCACAGAGAAACACTTTTAGAAAAACAAGACTTTTATCGGTATTTACAGATGCGACAGTATGTTGATAGGATGGTTAAAATGTAACCAAAGCAAGTACATGTCTGATAGAGCTACTTAGAAAAGTATACAATTCAAACCATGGTAGTAGAATCATTTCAAGCGTGTATAAGGGTTTGTCAAATCTTAAAATACATTCGACTTCATACATTAAAACAAAATGGGAGAAGGAAGGAGGGATAATAATATCTGAGGAAGAATGGACAATAATATGGAGGCATCAATGGAAGTGTACCAGTTCACAGAATTGGAGGGAGTTCGGGTGGAAAAACTTGGTAAGATATTTTATTACACCCACTCAGAAATCCTATTATGATAGTTTGCTGGAGAAGTTGTGGAAATCAAAATGCAAACCTGACGAAGGGTCTCAGCCCAAAACATCAACAGCGCTTCTCCCTATAGATGCTGCCTGGCCTGCTGTGTTCCACCAGCATTTTGTGTGTGTGTTGCTTGAATTTCCAGCATCAGCAGATTTCCTCGTGTTTGCATACCATTATCATATTTTCTGGGAATGCCCCAATATCAAAGACTATTGGAGTGGGATACATAATGCCCTACAAGACATCTTTAAATATGAAATACCTTTAGAAAGTAAGACCATTTATTTTGGGTATATACCTCAAGAATGGTTGAAAAGAGATAAATATTTAATGAATATACTGCTGGTGGCTGGTAAAAAGGCCCTTTTCAGGAAATGGTTATCACAGGAGAGCCCAACTTTAAATGTATGGATGGAAATTACACTGGACATTTAAAAAAATGAAGATAACAGCTTCTGTTAATCATAAGTTGGAACAATTTGATTCATACTGGGAAAAATGGTTTAACTACATAACACCTCATAGGCCTGATTTTATTCTCACAAGTCAAAATGTTGTAAAAAGAAGATCACTCCCTACTTTGTACATAGTTTTCTTATTTCAATTGTTCTTTCTCTCCCCTCCTTTCTGGAAGTGTATACCTCAGATAATTATTATGTGGTTTGTGATGAATATGATTATATGATATATATGTACAGTAGCTGAAATACATCTTATGGAAATGTTTGTTTGATGATAAACTTCAAAAAAAAAATTACAAAAAAAATGGCTTTCCGGAGATCGAACCTGGAGCTCTTGTGACTTTCTTGATCACCAGACTTTAATGTCTCAGATCTGGTTCTCAGCAAACTGTGGATCTCATGGTTTATCAAGGGCTTCTGACAGGGGAAGATTCTGAATAATTTTGTGGGGACACACTCGTCTACAGCTTTTTAATGAAGTCCATTACATCCATGGTGTATTCATGCAAATCCACACGAGACCTTGAACACACCAAGTCCACTGACTCGAAGTAATCATGTAGCCACTCCTCTGCTTCCTGTGACCACCTCTTTGTTGACTTAATCTCTGGAGCTTTGCTCTCTACCCTCTGCCTGTTTGTAGACACGAGAAGAACAAGCAAGTGATACGATTGACCTAAATGCGGTCTGGGCATGGAACAGTAGGCATTCCTCATCTTAGTACTGTAGTGGTCTAACATGTTGGAACCTATAGTATTACAGATTATCTATATAAACTTGTAGTAATTGGGCAGGGCTTTCTTCAAACAAGCCTGGTTGAAGTTTCCGACTATAATTTGAAATGCATCAGGATGGACCATTTCTTGTTTGGAGATGACATCATGCAGTATCACGAGCGCCTGATTGTAATCAGCCACTGGTAGTATGTAAATTTCAGATCAAGCAGCCTTTTGGTTTGACCACTATATCTGGTGTGTTGGGAGGAAGCCACACCTTTGTCCTGTATTTCCTTCCTGATGGCAGCAGCAAGAAGTGCATAGCTTGATAGATGCTTCTTTCCTGTGACAGCACTAGATGTATGTGTGCTGAATGGTGGGATCCATGATGGAATGGGTTGTATTCACTACTATTTGTTCAAGGACATTGGTGATCCCATACCAGGTTGTGATGTAATCTGTCAATATACTCTCCACCACACATCTATAGAAGTTTGTCAAAGTTTTAGATGTCATGCTGAATTTTCACAAATTTCTAAGGAAGCAGAGACATTACCGTGCTTTCTTTGTAATTGCAGGTTAGGTCCTCTGAAATAATAACACCAAGGAATTTAAAGTTGCTAACCCTCTCCAACTTTGTTCTGCCAATGAGAAGTGGCTCATGGACTTCCAGTTTCCTCCTCTTGAGGTCAATAATCAGGTCATGTTGACATTGAGTGAGAGGCTGGTGTGGCACAACTCAGCCAGATTCTCAATCTCCCTCCTACATGCTAATTTGTCACCACCTTCAGCCAATGACAACAGTATCACAGCAAATTTGCATAAATATGGCATTGAAGTCATAAATATACAGTGAGTAGAGCAGTCATAAATATATATTGAGTAGAGCAGGGGCTAAGCCTTGTGGTACACCTGTACTGGCGGTGATTGTGGAGGAGATGCTGCTGCCAATCATAACAGACCTAGATATGCAAGTAAAGAAATTAAGGATCCAATCGCACAAGGAGGTATTGACACCTAGGTTTTGGAGCTTATTCATTAATTTTGAGGGGATGATTACTGAATGCCAAGCTGTAGACAATGGACAGCATACTGAGGTATGTAGCTTCACTATCTAGTTTTAAATGGTTGAGTCAAGAACCAATGAAATGACATCAACCGTTGACTTGTTGTGATTGTTGGGAAACTGGAACAGACCCAAGTCATTCATCAGACAACAGTTGATATGTTTCACCACCAATAAGTCAAAGCACTTCATCACAGTGTAAATGCTATTGAACGATGGTCATTGAGGGAGGTTACCAGTTCTTCTTAGGCACCAGTATAATTGAAGCCTGCTTGATTCAGGTAGGTACCTCAGATTGATGAAGTGATAAGTTAAAGATTTCAGTAAAAACTCCAGCCTGTTGATCAGCAGAGGTCCTCAGCAGTTGCCGAGGTATTCCGTTTGGGCCGGATGCTTTCATTGGGTTCAGCCTCCTGAAGGATGCTCTCACATCAGCCTCAGGGGTCATCAGGGGCTGTGGAAATATGTGAAAGTACCTTCAAGTTTTGACAAAGCAAGCATAAAAGGCATTGTGCTTATCTGGGAGTGAAACCTTCTTGTCACCTATGCCACTTAGTTTTACTTTGTGGGAGGTGATGACATTCAAGTCCTGCCACAGCTGTCAAGCTTCCTTCAGTGATTCAAGTCTGGTCCTAAATGCTACTTCACTTGCAAGATGGCTTTCCAGAGATTGTACCTTGACCTCTTGTATTTTACTTGGTTGCCAGACCTAAATACCACTGATCTTGCACTCAGCGGATTGCAGATCTCTTAATCCATCCAGAGCATTTGGTCAGAGAAAAGACTCTGAATGATTTTCTGGGGACACACTCACTTATGACAACTATGGTGTATTAGTTCAGATCCTCTGATGAATCCTTGAACATGGCCCAGTCCACTGACTCGAAGCAATCCCATAGCCACTCCTCTGCCTCTCACAACCATTTCTTTGTTGCCCTTACCTCAGGGGTTTTTGCTCTTTAGCCTCTGCCTATATGCAGGTAGGAGAACAGCCAGAAAGGATTTCATAAAATGTGGTCTAGGGATGGAACAATAGATATTGCAAATCCTCGTATCACAGTTGTTGAGTATGTTAGGACCCCTTGTGGTACAGGTGATAATGTTGATGATTATTGGGCAGAGATTTCTCATAACTATCTCTGGATTGCAGTTCCACAACAGAATTCCAGGTTATCACTTCCCATTAATCCCATAATCTTTGGAGATCTTTTCTTCACAACCACACAGAACTGGTTCTACCTTCTTCCCAAGCAAGACTCTATCATTATAGCATTAAATTAGTTTGATCTATCCAGTTCTTCATCAGAACTATCTTTCCCCCCCTCCACTTTCAAACCAATTTTGTGTCTCACCATTTATAAATCCAGTTCCAATGGTTTCCAGTTTTTCGCTCCACAAAAACTATTGGAGAGGGATACACAGTGCCCTACAAGACATCTTTAAATGTGAAATACCCTTGGAGAGTAAGGCCATATATTTTGGATATATACCTCAAGAATGGTTGAAAAGAGATAAATATTTAATGACTATACTGTTGGTGGCTGGTAAAAAGACTCTTACTAGGAAATGGTTATCACTGGAGAGCCCAACTTTAAATACATGGATGGAGATTACAATGGACATTTACAAAATGGAGAAGATAACAGCAGCTGTTACTTATAAGCTGGAACAATTTGATTCATACTGGGAAAAATGGTTTAACTACATAATGCCTCATAGGCCTGATTTTATTCTCACAAATCAATGAATCTGTTGTAAAAAAAAAAGATCACTCCCTACCTGTACATAGTTCTTTCCTTTTGCATGTTTTTTTCTTTCCACTCTTTTCTGTAAGTGTATACCCCAGATAAATACTTTGTGGAGATTTTGTGATAAATATGATTATATGATGTATATGTACAATGTCTGGAATACATCTTATGGAAATGTTTGTTTCATGAACTTCAATAAAAAAAATTACAACAATTTCATTTTCATATTAATAGGAAAATATTTTCTATTTTCCATTCCATTTATATCTCCAATGCCACACTGAAGGTCCTTGACAGGATTATTCTCTGAATACAAACTTAACCAGACTTCCGCCACTGCCACCTTCCTCCACTTGGCTGAGCTTGATATCACAATGAATAAGTTCTTAGACTCCCATTCACTTCCTCCAAATAACAAAGCCTGAAAAAGTCCAAACTGTAACCTTCCTTGCAGGCTGTATGGCATATCTTTACTTCATTTCAGCTTAGGCATTTTTCAGTTCAATGTTGAATGCATCACTGTCACTTCCCAGACTACAACTGAAATTAGAAAATGTCATTAACTTCACTGACAATTTCCATTTTTATCTGGACTTGAGAACGTCAAATTGCAAATATCTTCCTAATTTCTGAGAAGAGACAAGTTTCCACTGTGAACCCACCAACTCCAACAAGCATGACTACAATTACACCTACTATTCTTCCTGTGAAAACACCATTCCATTTCCTCAGATTCTTCTGAAGGTATCTTCAGTTTCTTCTGCTAAGGCCCTGTACTCTTTTCTCAGAATTCTCTCATCTTTTCTGCTCCCACTGTAGGTTTCTCCTCGAGAGTCTTCTACTGCATCTATCCCCATATTCAGCATATGATTCTTTAACATTTCATACTTAGGTTATAGAAAAGTATACTACAGAAACAGGCCTTTAGGCCCATATAGTCCATGCCAAAAAAAATTTAAACTGCCAACTCCTATCAACCTGCACTGCGACCAAAGCCCTCCATACACCTACCATCAATGTATTCTACGTATCCAAATTTCTCTTAAACATTGAAATCCAGCTTGAATGCACCACTTCTGCTGGCAGCTCGTTCCAAACTCTCACAAACCCCTGAGTGGTTACCCCTCACGTTCCCCTTAAACTTTCACTTTACACCCTTAACCCATAACCTCTAACTGTAGTCCCACCCAACCTCGGTTATAGAAAATATTTTCTATTTTCCATTCCATTTATATCTCCAATGCCACATTGAAGGTCCTTGACAGGATTATTCTCTGAATGCAAATTTAGAGAATAAATTTCATCCTGGTAGCTTCCTCAAAAAACTCTATAGGATTGGTTAGACACAACCTACCATGCACAAAGCCATACTGACTATCCCTAATCAGTTCCTGTCTATCCAAATACTCATATCTGGTCCTTTAGAATACCTTCCCATAACTTTCCCACTACTAATGTCAGGCTCACCAGCCTAAACTTTCCTGGTTTATTTTTAGAGATTTTCAACAGTGAAACAACTCTAGCTATCCTCCAATCCTCTGGCACTTCACTTGTCACAAAGGATGATTTAAGTATCTCTGCTAGGGCTCCTGCAGTGTCCAAGAGAACACCTTGTCAGGCCCTAGGAATTTACCCACCCTACTTTACCTCCTCGTTTAAACCCTGTACAAGATTCATGACCTCACTACTGCTGTGCCTCACTTCTATAGACTCTGTTTGTCTCTGAGTAAATACAGACACAAAAAATCCATTTAAGATCTCCTTCATTTCTTTTGGCTCCACACCTGGATTACATTCTGATCTTCCAGAGCACCAATCTTGTTCCTTACAATCTTTTTTCACGTATCTGTAGAATCCCTCAGGGATTTTCTTTTAAGCTTGTCTGCGAGGGTAACTTCATGTCTTTTTTTAGCCCTCCTGATTTCTTTCAGTGTTCTGTTGCATTTCTTAATCTCCATAAGCACCACATTTGTTCCTACCTGGCTATACCTGCAATGCATCTCAGAATCAGATTTATTATCACTGGCATGTGATGTAAAATTTGTTAACTTAGCAGCAGCAGTTCAATGCAATACATAACATAGAAGAGAAAAATAAATAAATAAATCAATTACAGTATACATATATTGAATAGATTTTAAAATGTGCAATATAAATATTGTATATTTAAAAAAGTGAAGTAAAAGTGAAAAAGTCCAAGGCTTCAATGTATATTTAGGAATTGGATGGCAGAGGGGAAGAAGCTGTTCCTGAATCACTGAGTGTGTGCCTTCAGGTTTCTGTACCTCCTACCTGATGGTCACAGTGAGAAAAGGACATGCCCTGGGAGCTGGAGGTCCTTAATAATGGACGCTGCCTTTCTGAGATACCGCTCCCTGAAGATGTCCTGGGTACTTTGCAGGCTAGTGCCCAAGATGGGGCTGACGAGATTTACAACCCCTGCAGCTTCTTTCAGTCCTGTGCAGTAGCCCCTCCCATACCAGACAATGATGCAGCCTGTCAGAATGCTCTCCGTAATACATCTACAGGAAGATGTGAGTGTATCTGTTGACATGCCAAATCTCCTTTATTTCTTAACCCAAGCCTTAATATCTCTTGAAAACCAAGGATCCCTACACGTGTTATCTTTACCTTTGACTGTTAGGTGGTCTGTAATATAGCCCCATTAAAGTGGTCATACATTTCCTATTACTCAGTTCCACCATACGCATCAGTAGACAAGTTCTCCAGTCTGTCCTCACTGAGCACTGCCATGACATTTTCCCTTTCCAGTAACACCACTACTCCTCCTTTAATCCTTACCACTCTGTCACATCTAAACCAATAGAACCCTGGAATACTGAACTGCCAGTCCTGCCCCTCCTGCAACCAAATCTCACTAATGGCTATAATTAATTCCGGCTGTTGATCCATACCCTAAACTCACCTGCCTTTCGTACGATATTTCTTGCATTGAAATATATGCAGCTCAGGACATGAGTTGCACCATGCTCAACCTTTTGATTCCTCACTTCGTCTGAGGTTTTAACATCTGTCTCCACAACCTCTCCACTATCTGTTCTGGTACTAGTTTAAACAACCACTCTCTGCACCCCCGTGCAGCACTAGCAAACCTTCTCACTAGGATATTAGTCCCCTTCCAGTTCAGGTGCAAACTGTCTCCTCTGTACAGATCCTACCTTCCCTTGCATAATGACACCAGCCCCAATCAGACTACTGGTAGATCCAGCAAGGTAAATCTCTCTGGGATTGCCTGACTCTTCCATCTTCAGCAAAATTATTTACCTTCTCAAAGCACCTTCCCAAAGGAGATGCAACACCATTCCTTTTACATTCTTCTTTTCTCTTCAGATCATATGAATAATATTTGCATTATATTCTTCCAGGCATAAAGCTGAATTCAACAATTTCAGATGATCAATTTTTCCATATCGAATTTCCGCTATTATTATTCCTTCTAGATTATTTCAGAGAAGGCTTCCATTTCTTCCATTTTCATCTGATTTAGCTCAATCTTTTAAGCCCTTGTTCTATTATTATCCTCTTTGCCTTGCATCATCATACTTTGTCATTAATCTCTCCCATCTCCCTCTTTATTACAGACTTTCCCTCCCATCTCCCTTTACTCTGAATCTTCCATAAGACATAAAAATACAAAAATACAACTGCTGATGCTGTGGATCAAAGAATACGTACACAACGCTGGAAGAACTCAGCAGGTCAGACAGCATCCATCAGAAAAGAGTAGCCAACGTTTCCGGTCGAAACCCTTCATCAGGAATGGGGAGGGGGGAGAAGAGAGGGCCGAAGCCCAGTAATAGAGATAGGGGAGGGGGAAGGGCTAGAGGCACCAGGTGGAGAACCAATCAGAGGAAGGATAAAGGGGGGAGGGGATAAGCATTAAAGAACTGTAGAGATAAAGGAACAGAAAGTTGAAAGGAGAAAGAGGCAGAGAGGGACCTGGGATAGGGGAAGGCGGAGGGGGAGGAAATTACCGGAAATTGGAGAATTCTATGTTGATACCACCAGGCTAGAGGCTACCCAGACGGTAGATGAGGCGTTGCTCCTCCAACCTGAGTTTGGCCTCAACATGGCAGTAGAGGAGGCCATGTATGGACATATCTAGATGGGAATGAGAGGCAGAGTTGAAGTGGGTGACAACCAGGAGGTCCAAGACTTCTCAAATCTCCTCTTTCTTTCAGGATCGTGGTTTCCCTTCTGGCATCACCAACGATGTCCTCACCCGCATCTCCTCCACCTCCCGCACTTCAGCCCTTAACCCATCCTCCCGTCACCACAACAGGGACAGGGTTCCCCTTGTCCTCACCTACCACCCCACCAGCCTCCGGATCCAACACATTATCCTCCGCAACTTCCGCCACCTTCAACAGGACCCCACCACCCAGCACATCTTTCCCTCCCTACCCCTCTCAGCTTTTTACAGGGATCGTTCCCTCCGCGACTACCTGGTCCACACATCCTTCCTCACAGAACTCCCACCTGGCACTCATCCCTGTAAGCGCAAATGCTACAACTGTCCCCACACCTCCCCTCTTACCACCATTCTGGGCCCCAGACAGTCCTTCCAGGTGAGGCAACACTTCACCTGCGAGTCTGCTGGAGTCGTCTACGGCATCTGGTGCTCTCGGTGCGGCCTCCTCTACATCGACGAGACCTGACACAAGATTGAGGGACCGCTTCGTTGAGCGCCTCCACTCCGTCTGTCACAATAGACAGGACCTCCCGGTTGTCACCCACTTCAACTCTGCCTCTCATTCCCATCTAGATATGTCCATACATGGCCTCCTCTACTGCCATAATGAGGCCAAACTCAGGTTGGAGGAGCAACACCTCATCTACCGTCTGGGTAGCCTCCAGCCTGGTGGTATCAACATAGAATTCTCCAATTTCCGGTAATTCCCTCCCCCTCCCCCTATCTCAGGTCCCTCTCTGCCTCTCTCCCCTTTCAACTTTCTGCTCCTTTATCTCTACAGTTCTTTCATGCTTATCCCCTCCCCCCTTTATCTTTCCTCTGATTGGTTCTCCATCTGGCACCTCTAGTTCTTCCTCCACCCCCAGCATTGGGCTTCGGCCCTCTCTTTCCTTCCCCCCCCCCCATTCCTGATGAAGGGTCTCAACCCGAAACATTGGCTACTCTTTTCTCACGGATGCTGTCTGACCTGCTGAATTCCTCCAGCATCGTGTATGTATTCTTCCATAAGACATAGTAGCAGAATTAGGCCATTTAGCCCACTGTCTGCTTTGCTATTCCATCATGGCTGATTCAGTATTCCTCTCAACCCTTTTCTTCAGCCTTCTCCCCATAACCTTTGACACACTTACGAATCAAGAATCTATCAACCTCGGCATGAAATATACCAAATGACTTGGCCTCCACAGCAGTGTCTGGCAATGAATTACACAGGTTCACCACTTACTGGTTAAAGAAATTCCTCCTCACCTCTGTTCTAAAGGGACACTCTAAAGGGTGTGCCCTCAGGTGCTAGACTCACCCACTATAGGAAACATCTTCTTCAATCAACTCTATCTAGGCCTTTCAATATTCAATAGGATTCAATAAGATCCCCCCATTCTACTAAGCTCCAGCAAGTACAAGCCCAGAGCCAAATGTTCCTCATACATTGCCCTTTCATTACCTTTATCCTAACTGTTACATTAAGACTTCTTGTATATCTCTAGTTTTTTGACCCAATTCTAAAGACAAAACTTAAACAATATCTCTCTTCACAAGTGCTACCTCACCTGAGTACGTTCATTCTCTCTTGATATGCTTCTCAGTAAGTCCTGAGTTTTTGAAAGATAAACATTTTTCGCTACTTAATTCCACCACTTCCTCAAACATAATACAAAAAAAAAATCAGTGGGTACCTGTAACATTTACATTTATCATAAGGTAATTTTTGATTTAGGTTACTGTCACTGTCACGTGCCTTTGAACAATACATACTGCCATTCCACATTCTACATGCTCTTCCACTGTAGAACAAAGATGTCATCTTGGCTTACCGGCTTGCAAGATCAATTCAACAAAATTGCAGTAAACTGTTGTCTCCAAAAATTCACACTGTTCAAATAATTACCACCTAAAATGAAAAGACTTTCCAGCATTCAGAATGTGTGTAATTATCTTAAAATTTTGAGACAGTAATGAAGTATTAATCAATTTTCAGTAATTTGTACCACAGAGCGATGTAAAGCATGTATCCTCATTTCTTATCCATCTACTTCTACCACCCTTGCACATCTCAAATAGCCTATCTGAGGTAACAAACTCCATTCCCTTCAGCATTTAAGTAACTCATTGCATTTAAACTTTAAGTAAATAGCTCTAACTCAGATAGCTTAGCATTTAAATTTGGAAAGAAGCACCTTTAAATTTGCCATTATTCTGATTGTCTACTCCTCAATATTCCATGTTCCAAATACCCAATGAATAAAATAGTTTTTCAGACAAACCAAGCGCTTAAAATGAGCTGGTATCAAAATTGAAGCATAAAATGTCTATTGTCTAAAAGGTACAAATTGGTGTATAAAAATGAATCTGTTCAGAAAATCACATCCATTTTAAAATCTTAAATGCTTTTATCTCTACAATTTCATGTGTCAGGTCAGTTTAAATAATTATCAATCATGTATATATTTAGGACTCGGTGGCAGGAAATATAGTACTTTCCATTTAAGAAACACACATCGGATAAAATGAGAAGCAGGTGTCCTGAGAGATTGATATGATTGCAGCAAACTCTTAGAATGAATCATTTAAGATTAATTTTTTTGAGATGATTGAACCATTGCGGATTTTCTCAAATTCTCAAAATAAGATACCAAAAAATCATAAACATGAGAAAATCTGCAGATGCTGGAGAAGGGGGAGTATCACAGGACGGAAGGCCTTGGAAGGAAAAAAGGGGGAGCACCATTATTGTGAGGGGGAAAGAGAGAAATTAATTTAAAATTAGGGATGCTCCCCTCCCCTTTTCTTTCTTCTGTCCAATGATAGTCCCCCTCCTCCAGCCTTGTATCCCTTTTGCCAATCAACTTCCTAGCTCTTTGCTTCATCCCTCCCCCTCCTGTCTTCTCCTATCATTTTGGGCAAGGGTGTCAAACTCAAATACACAGTGGGCCAAAATTTAAATATCGGTACAAGTCGAGGGCCAGACTGATTCAGCGTTTATTGCAAAACTTATTGAAATGAATTTATTACACATATTAACCTGGAATTAACAAAGCTTAGGTTATTGCCTACAAAAACAACATTGAACATTAAATAAATAAAAAATCAGTTGCATTTATTTCTTATGGCTTTATCTGCAGCTTTTCCGGAGTAATTTCTAATGAAAACATTTTTCCACAGGCCAACACTCTGTGATTCACACTAGTCTAAGCCAGATACTTGGCAACTCATCTTGGATGCAAGTTCATCAATGTTTGGAGTCAGGCTCTGAGCTGAGGAAATCCTCAGAATTGAGTGAAGGTGTTCATCAGAAAGACAATTCCTGTGTGATGTTTTGTTTATCTTCATCAAAGAGAACAGTTGTTCACACAGATATGTGCTGCCAAACATAGAGAGCATTTGAGCAGCTTGGGTACGCAGCTGGGGCATTGTGTCGGGAATGAAACGTAGAAACTGTGCAGCGCCCACCGAGTCATACTTTGCCTTGAGTGTGTCACTACACTGGAGTTCAATCAGCTCCATTTGTATGTTGGTTGGTGCGCTTTCCACGTCAGCTGCAAATGGATTACTGAGCAGTTCAAACCTGCTTTTTTGGGCTTCAAAGTCGGCACCAAGTATGTTAAGTTTTTCAGCAAACTTTGCACGTGGGAACACTGCGGTAGAAACCTGCTCTTTCATAGTTTGGCAACACGGAAAATGGCTCAAGTTTTCTTGCTGCATCTGCGTCTCCCACAGGCGCAGCTTGGTTTTAAAAGCCCTCTGCAGCGTACATGTCTGTGATCACACGACCCCGCCCCTGAAGCTGCAGGTTGAGCGCATTGAGATGGCTCGTAATGTCACACAGAAACGCCATTTCACAAAGCAACTTTTTATCCCGGAGCTCTGTTGTGTCTTTCCCTTTGCTTTCCATGAACTGACAGATCTCCTCACGCAACTCAAAACATCTTTTCAGCACTTTTCCTTGGCTTAACCATCGCACCTCTGTGTGATAGGGCAAATCATTGTATTCTGAACCCAACTCCTCCAGAAATGACTTGAACTCGCGGTGATTTAAACCTTTGGCTCTTATGAAGTAAACTGCTCATGTTATGGTGCTCATTATATGTTCCATTTTCAAGGCTTTGCCACACAACGATTCCTGGTGTATGATGCAGTGATAAGCTGTCAGCTCACCTGCGCCGTTTTCCTCCCGCATCTTCTCCCGGATCCTGCCCACCAATCCACTCTTTTGACCGCACATCGTGGGCTTCTGTTTCTTGTCCAGATGCTTGTATTTATCGTGGTGTTTCATTTCATAGTGTCGTCTTACGTTATATTCTTTAATTACAGCCACACCGTCTCCACACACAAGACAAACAGGTTTGCCCTTTATATCTGCGAACATATACTCTGCCTCCCACCTGCCTTGAAAACCCCTGTTTTCAAAGTCCACCTTTCATTCAGCCATTTTTGGGGTGAGGGATAGCTGAAAGTTGACCACACGTGACTAGCGCCATAAGGATGCTGATGAGAGCGTAAGGGAAGCGCGAGCAATGCACTGGCAGTGGATTGTGGGATTTGTAGTATTAGTGGTGTATGCAATATACCGACGGGCCAGCTCTAATAGAAAAAAAATTTATTCATTAATGATATTCAGGAAGTAAACCAGGGAAACCGAATAAACACTAAAAACCCTGAAAACCTGGTACCTGAATATACTCAGCATTAGCCATATCATACGCCATAGGCACTTCGATTACTGGGGCCAGCTTTAATAGTAATTAGGTATTATCTCGCGGGCCAAAGATAATTCCACCGCGGGCCGGATTTGGCCCGCGGGCCTTGAGTTCACATTAATGATTTTGGGTCTCCGCCTCTCTCTTTCAAATCTCTTACTATCTCTTTTTTCCGTTAGTCCTGACGAAGGGTCTCAACCCAAAATGTCGACTGTACTTCTTCCTATAGATGCTGCCTGGCCTGCTGCGTTCCACCAGCATTTTGTGTGTGTTACCAAAAAAGATACCAGATTCAAAAGAACTTCTTGATGTTTAGTTTGGAGTAGAATGCATAAATCATACTATTACAAAGAAATAATTAAGGACAGTACCTGATCAACAATGGAATCCAGTGTACTTAGGAGTAGGAATCCTCGACCTCGAACTAGATATTCGCCCAACGCAACCATGTGGCTTTCTTCCTCCTCCTCCTTGTTCTCAGACCTCTGAGACACAGCATTACAAAGCTGGTGCACATCTGTCAGGAATTCTCGTGCTAACGTGTTGCAGGCACTGCTCATGTCTGAGCTATGGAAAGAAGTAAATCTGTTAGAACATTTTAAAAGCAGACAACATTGCAATCTCATTCATTCAACTTTAAAGATAATCTTACACCTTGCTGCAGTACTTGGATAATGGATCTGCAATAGAGATTACAAAAGCCAAATTTTAGAACTAGCCATACAATTGAAAAGCCTGCCTCTCAAGCACATGCAAAATTGAAATAAAATTAATTTTAGAGTTCAGGTTATTCAGAAATTACACAGAATTACATATCAAAATATATACCAACTCTACTTAAACTTTTTACACAGTCATACATAAAAGTCATCTCATATATTAAAGTTAGAGTTAAACATTTAATCCTGCACATTATCCCAAGAATCTTGTTTCAATGCAAATGTTTGAAATTTAAGCTCTTACATGGATCTTGAAAGTTGTCATTTGAGTCAATTACTGAGATCTTCCAACCACCCTAAACCACACAGATATGAACAGATGGAAGTGCTAAATTCAGAAATGTTGAACCCTTGTGGCATCATGTGATATCACATGGACAATCTCCATCACATAAAAGTATTTCATATTACAGCACATGACAGGCTTACTGTTTCACCCATGCTTGATAATTGATTTAGTACAAAGTCAACTCGTGCTATTTGGTGCTGAACAGTTTTGGTTATAAATTGTGAACATTTATAAACATATACCAAGATCCTAGAGAAACTATTTGAATATAGTAAAGATTTCTAAGGGTATTAACTCTAGATTTGTGTGAGTATTCAAAGTAGGCTCAACAGGGAAAGCAACATGAATACCTGCAACATATAAAGTGTTATGTCCGCAGCCCCCTCCTTTGTGAGAATCGCAAGAGCACTAGTTGGGGGGGGGGGGTCAGTAGACCCAGGAAATGGGAGAGAGAGAGACGTGCTGGATGCCTCGTTCCCCGGTGATGCAAATTAATGTGACTTTGACCATTGTCTCCTGGAGACCACGTTTGTGGATTGGGGACTATGCTACGTGCAAGCCCTCGGGCAGGGGTCGGCAACCCGCGGCTCCGGAGCCGCATGCGCCTCTTTCATCTCTCTGCTGCGGCTCCCCGTGGTTTGTTAGTTTTTGAAATGTAATTCGAAATTTGAAGATGATGGTGATCTTGTACAATCTAAAAACGTTGTGGAGACCCCATTTCCTGGCACATCCGAACCGGCTCACAATTAGCCACCGTTCCAGCTAAGGGAGATAGCCTACGGGGGCTTGTGAGTACGTGTCTTTTGAAGCATCCGCGCCCACGGGGACAGGTTGAGGGAGGCTTTAAAGCAAGGCTGTTTAGTTCGAATAAAGTTACCTTGACTGCAGTGTCTATTTTAGTGCTGCGTGTAGCACACCGCTACAACGTGTTTTTTATCGCTATTAATATACATCACCACTGCCAATGCCTGACACCCGCCAGTGCGTGCTTTCTTTTAATTCTTCGATCCAAGGTAGGCTAACTATGGAGTAACCTTCAACCCAACGTCTTTTTTTCGGAGTTCAAAATGTTTTTGTTGCATGCAGAAATGTAATTTCGTTTTCTCTGCAGGAGTTCATCAATTTCATAAATGCAATACATTATAGTTTGTTTATACATAGCATAAAGGCAAAAAAAAAACCGTTGTATGCAGTGTTATTTCATTTTAAATGTCAAACGGGTTTTGTGGTTCCCAGTGTTTTCTTTTCTGTGGGAAATGGGTCCATATTGGCTCTTTCAGTGGTAAACGTTGCCAACCCCTGCCCTCAGGCAAAGTGGGCTGGTTGAGAGAGAGATCCTAACTTGATTGACATCTGAGACCCCGTGAGGAAGTATAAAAGAGGGTCTGGGGGAACAAGCCCATCAGACGCACCAGAAGAAACGCTAACGATCCCATAGTAGCAGGAAACCACGTGCGTTTGGTTCCCCTTTTGCTTGGGAGCCAGTGGCAGGTACCACAGAACCGATGTTCTTGAACTAACAACGGGGAACCAACTTCCCCGATTCAACGGATTTGCTTCATAAAAGACCCGGGTAAGTTTCTTTTCTCACAAATCTCTCTCTCTCCAACAAGTGAAAACCCAGTGGTCCCCAAAGGCTGAAGGCTGCAGGAACTGAGTGACTTTTATATTTCCATCGGACAATATATTATCCCCTAGACAAACGATCAAGCTGTTTCTTATTGATGGTTATTATTAGACCCGCACTTTTAGATTGAGTAGTGACGACGTATATTATCTGTATGTTTGTATTAATCTTATTTTTGTACCCCTTTATAAATAAAGACTTTAAAAAATAGTACCATCAGACTTCAACGGACCTCTCTATCTTTGCTGGTAAGTGACCTAGTTACGGGGTACGTAACAAAAGCAATTGTTAATAATGTCAGAGTATCTCCAAAGTAGCTGACCAATTAGATATGGTATCCTCAAATTAGTAACAGCTAAAAGCAATATAGTTAACTATATCACAATTGAGCAAGGAAACTGCACAAAATGTACTGCCAGTAATTTGTTTGCGTATGTGAAATCTACTTCGCGTGCCTTCTATTTTATGAAGAATTCAATTAGTTTCACTCAATTATAATTGTAATGATGCTTAACTGAAACTGAGAGTAGAGTTTTTCACAACTTGCTTTAGTTCCTCTCAGTCTGAACAAGAACAAGGGTTATTTGATGGGGTGGGTAATTTTCAATAAGAAGTAATATATTCCTCTTAGTGTTTGCAAGGGGCAGTAGATAAACAGTTCTGGTGAAGATTTGCACTTCTTCTGAGACAGAAGAGATTCTGCAGATGCTGGAAATCCAGAGTAATACACAGAAAATGCAGGAGGAACTCAGCAGGTCAGTCAGCACATTTGAAAAGGAATAAGCATTTGTGTTTTGGGCCAAGACCCTTCAACAGGTCTCGACCCAAATATCAACTACAGTTCAGGTGGCCCCGTTTTTCGAACATTCACTTTATCACAGCTCACTGTTATGAAAGACCTACACAGCACCTGTTTTCACTAACCAAAGAAGATTTTCGCTTTTACGAAAAAAAGACGTCCGCATTATACATGTGTTTACACCAAGAAAGACTAACATGACCGAGAAGCCTTGTGCGGGCAGTTGTGTGCACATGCGTATGCGTGTACGTGCGTACGCATGTACATACCAATTATTTTCCGCCAAATTGATTTTGGCTCGCTGTCTTCCCAATTTTGATAAGTGAAACTACAGCGTACATACAGTATTCCTACTTTATATAGGCTGTATATTTATCATATCATTCCTGCTTTTACTATATGTTGGTGTTATTTTAGGTTTTACGTGTTATTTGGTAGGTTATTTTTTGGATCTGGGAACACTCAAAAATTTTTCCCATATAAATTAATGGTAATTGCTTCTTCGCTTTACGATATTTCGGCTTACGAACAGTTTCATTGGAATGCTCTACCTTCAGATAGAGGAAGGCAGGGGAAACCTGTATTTATTCCTTTCCATAGCTCAGATTCAGGTTTAATATTACCGGCAAATATCATGGAACTTGTTTTCTTTGCAGCAGCATGCAATGAAATACACAGTAGTAGAAAATAAACTTGAATTAAAGAATGTATAGATAGAAAATAACTGAACTAAATTAGTACAAAAAGAGAAATAAAAATGTAGTGAGGAAGTGTTGATGGTTTCAATGCCCATTCAAAATTGGATGGCAGGGGAGAAGAAGCCGTTCCTGAATCGTGTGTGTGCCTTCACACTCCATACCTTGGTAGCAATGAGAAGAAGGCATGACCTGGGTGATGGTTGTCCTTCATGAGACATAGCTCTTTGAGGATGTCCTGGATACTATGGAAGCTAGTGCCCATGATGAAGCTGATTAAGTTTACAACTCTCTGCAGCTTACTTTGATCCTGTGCTGTAGTCACACCCCATACCAGGCAGTGATACAGCTGCTGAGAACGCTCTCCATGGTACATCTGTAGAAATTTGCAAGTGTCTTTGGTGATGTATCAAATCTCCTCAAACTCCTAATATAGCCTTCTTTGTAAGTACATTGATATGCTGGGTCTAGGTTAAATCCTCAGAGATACTGACACCCAAGATCTTGAAATTTCACATTCTTTCCATTTCTGATCCTTCTATGAGGACTGGTGTGTGTTCCCTCATCTTACCCTTTCTGAAATCCACGATCAGTTCTTTGGTCTTACATTTTTCAAATCTCTCTGTCCTTGTGCTCAATTTAAAACATTAATGAGAATTTTTTTCATACTTTATCAATATAAATTACTTCATACTTTCCTGTGTTTAATTTCATCAGCCTGATTTTCTGAAGCCTTTTACTATTCACCTCACTGATTACAGTTTCCAAATGCCTGCTCTCAACTTCTGAAATTAATCCTTGTACATCCAAGTCCATATTACTAGCAACTAGAGGTCTCAATACTTATCAATTGGAGACATGACTGCACATTTATCTTAGGTCAAAAGAGATTTAAAATTAGCATTGTTTCCTGTCCCTTATGTACACACACAAACCACTAGTCTTTATTTCAAATGGCTGTCATTTTGCCTACATGTCCACTGCAAGGTATTGAACTTTTACAACATATGCTACAGTATGCAGTATTCCTGCAGAAGAGCTGGTCATTGACATGAAACATTAACTAGTTCGCTCTCCACCAATGCTATCTTAGTAGCTCCAGCAGATTATTTTTATAGCAACACACACAAAATGCTGGAGGAGCTCGGCAGGTCAGGCAGCATCTAAAGAGAGGAAAAAACAGTCGATGTTTTGGGCCGAGACCCTTCATCATGACTGGAAAGGAAGGGGGAGAATGGCAAAATAAAAAGGTGCGGGGAGGGGAAGAAGGACAAGATAGAAGGTGGTAGGTGAAGCCAGGTGTGTAGGGGAGGGGGTAATTAAAGTAAAAAATTGGGAGGTGATAATTGAAAACGGCAAAGGGCTGGAGAAAATGGAGCCTGATAGGAGCGAAGAATGGAAAAAAGGAGGGAGGAGGGGCACCAGTTGGAGGTGATAGGTGAGAAGAGGCCAGTTGCCAAAATAAAGTGGGGGGAGAGGAAGAAGGACAAGATAAAATTAGAAGCTGCCAGTCCTGATAAAGATTCTCAGCACAAAATATCGACTGATCATTTCTCTCATGGATCCTCCCTGAGCACTGAGTCCCTCGAGCATTTTGTGTTTGTTACTCTGGATTTCCAGCATCTGCAGAATCTTTTGTGCTTGGTACATTCCACTACATTTATTTATTCTTGAAACACTGGAGCCAGTTTGCATACAGCATGATCAAAATACAGCAAATGATTGATTTTAGTGATACTGGTTGAATATACATATTGGCCAAGATACTAGGCAAAAGTCCCCTACTCATTAAGTAATATTTGATAGCTAGATAATGTTTCTTCCCAACTATCCAACATAAAATTATGCTCTTAAGAAGGTTCATTTTTTTTAAACAGACCTTTTAGTACGGCCCAGTACATCTGTGGATGTGAATTTCCCACTATTCAGGACATTTACCATGGCAGGTGCGCAAAAAGGGCCTGAAAGATCATTAGAGACCTGAGTCACCCCAACCACAAACAGTTCCAGCTGCTACCATCCAGGAAACAGTAAAGCAGTATTAAAGCCAGAACCAACAGGCTCTAGGACAGCTTCTTCCACCAGGCCATCAAACTGATTAATTCACACTGACACGTGTATTTCTAAGCTCTGTTCTGTTGTATATCTTACTGAACATACTACTTATTACAAATTACTATAATTTGCACATTGCACATTCAGACGGAGATGTAATGTAAAGACTTTTACTGATGTATGTGAAGGACGCAAGAAATAAAGTCAATTCAATTTAATATAGCCATATAACAATTACAGCACAGAAACAGGCCATCTTGGCCCTTCTAGTCCATGCCGAATGTTTACTCTCACCGAATCCCACTGACCCGCACTCAGCCCATAACCCTCCATTCCTTTCCTGTCCATATACCTATCCAATTTTGCTTTAAATGACAACACCGAACCTGCCTCTACCACTTCTACAGGAAGCACATTCCACACAGCTACCACTCTGAGTAAAGAAGTTCCCCCTTCGTGTTACCCCTAAACATTTGCCCCCAACTCTCAACTCATGTCCTCTTGTTTGAATCTCCCCCACTCTCAATGGAAAAAGCCTATCCACGTCAACTCTATCTATCCCGATCATAATTTTAAATACTTCTATCAAGTCCCTCCTTCAACCTTCTATGCTCCAAAGAATAAAGACCTAACTTGTTCAATCTTTCTCTGAAACTTAGGTGCTCAAACCCAGGTAACATTCTAGTAAATCTTCTCTGTACTTTCTCTATTTTGTTGACATCTTTCCTATAATTCGGTGACCAGAACTGTACACAATACTCCAAATTCAGCCTTACCAATGCCTTGTACAATTTTAATATTACATCCCAACTCCTATACTCAATGCTCTGATTTATAAAGACCAACATACCAAAAGCTTTCTTCACCACCCTATCCACATGAGATTCTACCTTCAGGGAACTATGCATCATTATTTCTAGATCACTCTGTTCTACTGCATTCTTCAATGCCCTGCCATTTACAATGTATGTCCTATTTGGATTATTCCTACCAAAATGTAGCACCTCACACTTACCAGCATTAAACTCCATCTGCCATCATTCAGCCCACTCTTCTAACTGGCCTAAATTATCTCTGAGAACTTTAAACACCTACTTCATTATCCACAACACCACCTACCTTAGTATCATCTGCATACTTACTAATCCAATTTACCACCCCATCATCCAGATCATTAATGTATATGACAAACAACATTGGACCCAGTACAGATCCCTGAGGCACACCACTAGTCACCAGCCTCCAACCTGACAAACAGTTATCCACCACTACTCTCTGGCATCTCCCATCCAGCCACTGTTGAATCCATTTTACTACTTCAATATTAACACCTAACGATTAAACCTTCCTAACTAACCTTCCCTGCAGAACCTTGTCACAGGCCTTACTGAAGTCCATGTAGACAACATCCACTGCTTTACCCTCATCAACTTTCCTAGTAACCGCTTCAAAAAATTCAATAAGATTTATCAAACATGACCTTCCATGCACAAATCCATGTTGACTGTTCCTAATCAGACCCTGTCTATCCAGATAATTATATATACCACCTTTAAGAATACTTTCCATTAATTTACCCACCACTGATGTCAAACTGACAGGCATATAATTGCTAGGTTTACTCTTAGAACCCTTTTTAAACAATGGAACCACATGAACAATATGCCAATCCTCTGGCACCATCCCGGTTTCTAATCACATTTGAAATATTTCTGGCAGAGCCCCTGCTATTTCTACACTAACTTTCCTCAAGGTCCTAACGAATATCCTGTCAGGACCCGGAGATTTATCCACTTTTATATTCCTTAAAAGCGCCAGCACTTCCTCCTCGTTAATCGTCATAGTTTCCATAACTTCCCTACTTGTTTCCCTTACCTTACACAATTCAATATTCTTCTCCTTAGTGAATACCAAAGAAAAAAAATTGTACAAAATCTCCCCCATCTCTTTTGGCTCCGCACATAGCTGGCCACTCTGATTCTCTAAAGGACCAATTTTATCCCTCATTATCCTTTTGCTATTAATATAACTGTAGAAACCCTTCGGATTTATTTTCACCTTACTTGCCAAAACAAACTCGTATCTTCTTTTAGCTTTTCTAATTTCTTTCTTAAGATTCTTTTTACATTCTTTATATTCCTCGAGCACCTCATTTACTCCATGCTGCCTATATTTATTGTGGATATCTCTCTTTTTCCTAACCAAGTATCCAATATCCCTTGAAAACCATGGCTCTCTTAAATTTTAACCTTTCCTTTCAACCTAACAGGAACATAAAGATTCTGTACCCTCAAAATTTCACCTTTAAATGATCTCCATTTCTCTATTACATCCTTCCCATAAAACAAATTGTCCCAATCCACTCCTCCTAAATCCTTTCGCATCTCCTCAAAGTTAGCCTTTCTCCAATCAAAAATCTCAACCCTGGGTCCAGTCCAATCCTTCTCCATAATTAGATTGAAACTAATGGCATTGTGATCACCAGACCCAAAGTGCTCCCCAACACATACTTGCGTCACCTGACCTATTTCATTCCCTAACAGAAGATCCAACACTGCCCCTTCTCTAGTTGGTTCCTCTATGTATTGCTGCAAAAAACTATCCTGCACACATTTTACAAACTCCAAACCATCCATCCCTTTTACAGTATGGGCTTCCCAGTCTATGTGTGGAAAATTAAAATCTCCCACAATCACAACCATGTGTTTTCTACAAATATCTGCTATCTCCTTAAAAATTTGCTCCTCCAATTCTCGCTCCTCATTAGGTGGTCTATAATACACCCCTATAAGTGTTACTATATAGCGGTGTGCTACACACAGCGCTGAAATAACGACACGTAGTTGATGCACTGCAGTTACAAAAGAGATTTTATTCGAACTTCGCGGCCTCGCTTTAAAGCCTTCCTGATCCCGCCCTCCCCGGGCGGGGATGCTATAGGGAGCACGTATTCACAGTCCTGTCCCGTGCGCGGGCTTCTCCCCTTGCTGGTGATGCAGACTTGGCACCCTTTTGGGACTGGCCTTTATGCCGGCACGCTGGCTATTTGTGAGCCAGTTCGAGAGCGCTAGGAAGTGGGTCGCCACATAACCCACCCCCCCCAAGAACTGGCGATACACCCCCCAATGTCCACAGTCTGGGTCGGACCCTGCTTGGGAGGTCTGCCTCTGTGCCGCGGTGCCGGAAACTCGACCGGTTGCGCCACGTCCACATGAGCCGGTTTGAGTCGGTCCACCGTGAAAACCTCCTCTCAACCCCAATGTCCAGCACAAATGTTGACCCGTTGTTTCTGATCACCTTTAACGGCCCCTCGTAGGGCCGCTGTAGCGGTGCCCAATGTCCGCCCCTTCGTACAAACACAAACTTACAGTTCTGCAGGTCTTTGGGTACACAGGTCGGGTTCTGCCCATGCTGCGGGGCCAGGTTGCCGAGCCTCTCACGTAGTCTGCCCAGGACTGCTGCGGGTTCTTCCTCGTGCCCCCTTGGGGCTGGTATGAACTCCCCTAGGACGACCAGCGGTGCGCCGTACACCAACTCGGCCGACGATGTGTGCAGATAGATAGTCTTTGGGCGCCATGCGGATTCTGAGCAGGACCCAGGGAAGCTCATCCACCAGTTAGGTCCTCTCAGGCCAGCCCATTCGACTGTGGGTGGCAGGCAGTTGTGTGGTGCAGCTGTGTCCCCAAAAGGCTGGCCATAGCTGACCACAGGCTGGAGGTGAACTAGGCGCCTCTGTCGGAGGTAATGTGGGCCGGTACACCAAAGCGATATACCCAGGTGGCAATCAGTGCCTGGGCGCAAGATTCGGAGGTGGTGTCGGTGTGCGGGATCGCCTCTGGCCATCTTGTGAACCGGTCCACAATAATGAGGAGGTGCCGCGCTCTGCGCGACACTAGCAGGGGGCCCACGATATCCACATGAATATGGTCGAAACGCCGGTGGGTGGTGTGGAACTGCTGCGGCAGAGCTTTGGTGTGCCGCTGCACCTTGGCTGTTTGGCACTGATGCACCATCAATAACTCTCTCTGAGACGTGAAGTCGAGATATCGGCTTTTATTGACTGGAAGAAAGAACAAGCAGTAGTTGACCACCATACTACGTCCTGGAGAATGAGGGCCGGGCTCAGGCCTCAATCGCCTTTATACCGGGGCTTGTGGGAGGAGCCACAGGAGCAGTCAGCAGGGGGCGTGTCCAGACAGGTATATGTAGTTCACCACAGGCAGTGCATGCACGTTTTGGCCCATTCACTGACCTGCTTGCGGAGTCCGTGCCAAATGAACCTGTTGGAGACCATCTGGACGGTTGTCCCGATGGAGGGGTGCGCTAAGTTATGAATGGAGTTGAAAATGCGCCGCCGCCAGGCTGCCAGGACGACGGGACAGGGTTGGCCGGTGGTGACGTCACAGAGCGGGGTCCTCTCACCTGGGCCTACGGGGAGGTCCTGGAGCTGCAAACCGGAGACTGCAGTTCTGTAACTAGGGATCTCCTCATCTGCCTACTGCGCCTCCGCCAGCGCCTCAAAGTCTACCCCTTGGGAAAGGGCATGAATGGTATGGCAAGAGAGTGCATCGGCCACGACATTGTCCTTTCCTGAGACATGCCGGACACCCGTCGTGTATTCAGAGATGTAGGACAGATGGCGCTGCTAGCGGGACCACCAGGAATCTGACACCTTCGTGAACGCAAAGGTAAGCGGCTTGTGGTCTGTGAACGCGGTGAAGGGCCTACCTTCTAAGAAGTACCTGAAATGCCGGATAGCCAGGTATAGCGCCAACAGTTCCCGGTCGAAAGCACTGTATTTGAGCTCAGGTGGTCACAGGTGTTTGCTGAAATGCCGGGGGTTGCCAGCGACCCTCGATGTGTTGCTCCAGCACCCCACCGACTGCCGTATTAGATGCGTCCACGGTGAGGGCGGTAGGGACGTCCATTCTGGGGTGCACTAGCATCATGGCGTTTGCCAAGGCTTCTTTTGTTTTAATGAAAGCGGCAGCGGACTCCTCGTCACAGGTAATGTCCTTGCCCGGACCCGACATCAGGGCGAACAGGGGGCACATGATTCGGGCAGCTGAAGGGAGGAAGCGGTGGTAGAAATTTACCATTCCCACGAATTCCTGAAGGCCTTTGATTGTGGTGGGTCGGGGGAAATGGCGGACTGCGTCTACCTTAGCAGGCAGAGGGGTTGCCCTGTCTATAGTGATCCTGTGGCCCAGGAAGTCGATGGTGTCGAGCCCGAACTGGCATTTGGCCGGGTTGATTGTCAGGCCGTATTCACTCAGTCGGGCATAGAGTTGACGGAGATGGGACAGATGCTCCTGACGACTGCTGCTGGCTATGAGGATGTCGTCCAAATAGATGAAAGCGAAGTCCAGGTCACGTCCCACCGCGTCCATTAACCGCTGAAACGTCTGTGCGGCATTCTTCAGGCCAAACGGGGTGATGAGTGCTGTTTTGGGGACGTCTTCAGGATGCATCGGGATTTGATGGTATCCCCAGACAAGGTCTACCTTGGAGAAGATCCATGCACCGTGCAGGTTTGCTGCAAAGTCCTGAATGTGTGGCACAGGGTAGCAGTCCGGTATTGTAGCCTCGTTCAGCCTGCAGTAGTCGCCGCATGGTCTCATGCTTTGGGCACCATGTGCAGGGGGAAGCCCCATGGGCTGTCGGACCGCTGTATGATCCCCAATTCCTCCATCCTCTTAAGCTCCTCCTTTACCAGTCGGAGCTTGTCCAGGGGAAGCCTTCGAGCACGGGCGTGGAGGGGTGGTCCCTGTGTCGGGATGTGGTGCTGTATGCCGTGTCTGGGCATGGCTACCGTGAACTGCGGTGCCAGAACTGATGGAAAATCCGCCAGGACTCTGGTGAAGTCATTGTCAGACAGCGTGATGGAGTCTAGGTGTGGGGCTGGCAACTGGGCTTCACCCAGGGAGAACGTTTGAAAGGTCTCGGCGTGGACCAGTCTCTGCCTCGGCAGGTCAACCAGTAGGCTGTGAGACCGCAAAAAATCTGCGCCCAAGAGCGGTTGGGCTACGGCGGCCAGTGTGAAGTCCCACGTGAACTGGCTGGAGCCGAACTGTAGCCGCACCATACAGGTGCCTTAGGTCCTTACTGTGCTGCCATTCGTGGCCCTCAGGGTGGGACCTGGTGCCCTGTTGCAGGTGTCGTAACTCGTCGGAGGTCAGACGCTGATCTCGGCTCTGGTGCCAACCAAAAAACGGCGTCCCAACCGCTTGTCCCACACATACAGGAGACTATCCCGATGGCCAGCCGCCGTAGCCATCAGCGGCGGCTGGCCCTGGCGTTTCCCGGGAACTTGCAGGGCGGGCTACAGCGGCGGGCTTCTGCACTCCACCGCTGGTGGTAGAAGCACCATTGTTCATTGGTCTCCTTACCCCTCCCTCTGGGGCTAGTGGGCTCTGCTGCCAGGCCTGGTCTGGTTTGCTGCTGGGAGCATGGCCTGGTGATCTGTGCGACGGATGCCCCGCTCTTCTTCTTGGCTTTCCACAGCAAGTCCGCCCGGGCTGCCACTTTCTGGGGGTTGCTGAAATCCGCGTCGGACAGCAGCAGGCGGATGTCCTCGGGCAGCTGCTCCAGGAATGCCTGCTCAAACATGAGGCAGGGCTTGTGTCCTCCAGCCAGGGAGAGCATCTCATTCATCAAAGCCAATGGCGATCTGTCTCCCAAACCATTAGGTGCAGTAAGCGGGCAGCTCGCTCACGCCATGAGAGTCCGAAAGTCCTTATGAGCAGGGCTTTGAATTCCGTGTATTTGCCATCCGCTGGGGGAGACTGTATGAACTCCTCAACCTGGGCCGCTGTGTCCTGGTCGAGGGAGCTCACCACGTAGTAGTAATGTGTGTCCTCCGAGGTTATCTGCAGAATGTGGAATTGGGCTTCTGCTTGCTGGTACCATAGGTGAGGTCGCAGCGTCCAGAAGCTTGGCAGTTTCAACAAAACTGCATGAACAGATGTGACATCTTTCATCTTAGGCCCAAATATCGTTTGGGCCGTCGGGGTCACCAATTGTAACGGTGTGCTACACACAGCACTGAAATAACAACGCGTAGTTGATGCACTGCAGTTACAAAAGAGATTTTATTCGAACTTCACGGCCTTGCTTTAAAGCCTTCCTGATCCCGCCCTCCCCGGGTGGGGATGCTGTAGGGAGCACGTATTCACAGTCCTGTCCCGCACGAGGGCTTCTCCCCTTGCTGGTGAAGCAGACTTGGCGCCCTTTTGGGACTGGCTTTTATGCCGGCTCACTGGCTATTTGTGAGCCAGTTTGAGTGCACTAGGAAGTGGGTCGCCACAACTACACCTTTCCTATTCCTCAATTCCACCCAAATAGTTTCCCTAGACGAGCCCTCTAATCTATCCTGCCAGAGCACCGCTGTAATATTTTCTCTGACAAGCAACGCAACACCTCCCCCTCTTGTCCCTCCGATTCTATCACACCTGAAGCAACAAAATATTGCTGTTTGTAAGAACTTATACCAAGGAACAATAAAGGTGTAGTAACCTTTATCCATGACTTGACAGAAATCATACTAAGTGTTGGTGTTCCCATGCACCATTGACCCCTTGAGCGGAGACATGCTGTGATTGATATTGCTGTTTTAGACTAAGTGAGTAACTTAAGTGCATGATGGTGGTGATGGAGGGAGCAAATGCTTAGCACTGTAAATGAGGAGCCGGTCAAGTGAAGTACATCGTCCTGGAAGTTTACAAGCATCTTTAAGTATTTTTAGAGCTCCACTCATCCACGTGTGGAAATTATTCCTTCACACTGGGTGGTTATACCTTGTAGATGGTGGAAAGGCACGGGGCGTCAGCAAATGAAGTGATCCACTGCAGGATATTCAGCATACAGCCAACTCCTTCCTTCGAGGTCTGTAAAGATTGGGCATGACATCTAGAACTCTGATAAACTTTTATAGATATGTGGTGGAGAGTATATTGACTAACTGCAGCGTGGTATGGAAACACCAATGCCTTGAACAGAAAATCCTACAAAAAGCAGTGGATATGACCCCATCCATCACAGGTAAAGCTCTCCCCCCACCATTGAGCACACCTATTGGGAGCGTTCTCAGGAAGACAGTATCTATCATCAAAGACCTCCTCCACCCAGCCCATACACTCTTCTCACTGGTGCCATCAGGAATGAGATAAGGGAGCCTCAGGACCCACGCCACCAAATTCAGAATCAGTTATTACCCCTCATTTATCAGGCTCTTGAACCAGAGGTAATAACTTCACTGGTCCCATCAATGAACTGTTCCCACAACCTTTGGGCTCACTTTCAAGGATTTCATTTCATGTTCTTGATATTTATTACATATTTATTCTTTTTATTTTGTATTTGTAGTTTGTCATCTTTTGCACATTGTTTGTCCATCTTATTGGGTGCAGTCTTTTCATTGATTCTATTATGTTCCTTGGATTTACTGTGTATGCCTAAAAGAACACAAATCTCAAGGTTTTAAATGGTGACATATATGTACTTTGATAATGAATGTACTTTGAACTCCTCCAACCACAGAATATGTAGCCTGCCCAGTTGTGCTTTAGTTCAAAAGTCACCCCAGAAAATTTATGGTTAAAAACTCAACTATGGGAACCCCCACTGAAAGTCAAGGGTCAGTGGACAGATTCTCTTGTCAGGTGGCCATTACCTGGCATGTGTGTTACATGCTATAGTCAGCACTCCTTATTGCGCGGATTCCGCACGCATGGATTCAATCAACCACGGATCGGGAAAACCCAGAAGTTCTCCCTCTAATACTTGTTGTTTGAGCATTTACAGACTATATTTTCTTGTCATTATAACAACTATTTACATAGCATTTACATTGTATTAGATATTATCAGTAATCTAGAGATGATTTAAAAGTACAGGCAATCCCCGGGATATGAACGAATTCCGTTCCTGAGTCTGTCTTTAAGTCAGATTTGAAGTCGGAACAGGTACATCCAGTATTATTTCATGTCAGTTAGTCAAACATTTGTCTTTGTATATTATATATTTTACCTTCCTAAGCATATAAAACACTTAAGAAACGTATGTATTTCAATAATTAAACCACTGTGTTGTTTAGTAATAACTGTAGCTTTGATCAGGGCAGGCCCACTCACAAGCTTCATTAAAATTGTTCCAGTCTTTGACCGACTGTAGCCTAATGCTTTTGCAACGACCGATGGTGTTTCACCTCTTTACGATCACTTTATTACTTCCACTTTATTTTCAATTGTGATCGTGATTATTTTTGTGAACAGAAACACTGCAGATTCAGAGCTGCGCCGGGTCCTAAAGTCCACCGCACTAAGACAGGTTAAATAAGGTCCGGGGTTCTGCTGGGTCCTAAAGACCATCACACTGAGACAGGTTAAATAAGGGACTTGGGCATCCGCAGGGGGTCCCGGAACCAGTCCCCCGCGGATAAGGAGAACCAACTGTATTTATCAGCACATGCCCGAAATTGTCTGGGACTTGATGGATTGCTTCATTTTCTAAAAAGCTGTAAAAGGAAATTAACACGTACAACTGATTGCAAATATCTCAATTTCAGATCTTAGTGTGGAAGAAAGGCTAATGATGCAGCAGCTCAAAAGGTTTGGTCTGGGGTACTCCTGAGGTACTGTTATGTCATCCAGTACTGCAGCTTCACCAAGTCACCACTTTCATGCATATCAACTGTTATTGCCAGTAAGTCATTCTGCAGTCCTCAGTAAAGCATGGTTGATTCCCTGGTTTGACTGTAATGTCATTGTGAGATAAGTTGGGCCATAAAGTTAACAAATGTGATTAATACAATTCTGCGGCTGCCAATAGGAGCAACTATTTTTGAGCTGCTGAGTCTGTTGTGAAACATCTTCATCTTACTAAATGTATCCCATTAGGCAAGATCATAGTACACCAGTGGTCCCCAACCACTGGGCCGCAAAGCATGTGCTACCGGGCCGCAAGGAAACAATATGATTTGGCAATTTGAATCAGCTGCACCTTTCCTCATTCCCTGTCACGCCCACTGTTGAACTTGAACGCACGTAAGGTCATCAGTCGCCTAAACACAGTGATAACCTAGCGCCAGGGATCACTGGTTGGCCTTGGGTAACCAGTGGCCTCACACGGCTGGTGAGAAGTACGGATGCTACAGGCCTGGAGTGCGCCGCCTCTAAACCTGTTTAGCACACCGAATGTTCGTGGGGAACCCAGTGCTAAAATATTCGCAGACAACCTAATTTGTCCTCAGGGTTTCGTAAGTAGCAGAGCACTGCGATCTACTGAAAGCCATCCCTCGAGCCGAACTTTCGTCAGCCGATAGTTCCTACCTACCTACAAGGGGGGCGGGCACGCACCCTGTCGCACTCCTTGCTCGGTGGATCGCTCTCTCAGGTCTGCGACTGCCGCGGCCCCAGTATGGGGACCTCCGGCCCTGACCTTGTCCTCACTGGTGCGTTGCAATGATTTTATATGCTCATACAAGGAAAATATGCGCTGTGTGTTCACTATCCAAATGTTACTTAAAATGCTATGATGCTATTGACTTATAAGTGAGTTATAATTGATTTATCACTATGTTCATGCAAGGAAAATAGGCGCTGTGTTTAATATTAAATTCATTAGATAAACCCTTTTAGAAACGAAATCGAGTGTATTAGCCATTTATAAGTGGCTTATAGTTGACTTAACACCTATATTCCAGTCGATATTAACACCCACACTGCCCCCTCCCCCTCAGCCGGTAGGCAAGAATGTTGTCAATATTAAACCAGTCTGAGGTGCAAAAAAGGTTGGCGATGCCTGTAGTATACCATGACAGAACAGAAAGAGAATCTTTAGTAATCCAAATGGAATCACTTCCATTAGCATGCCCAACTTAAGAGTAAAAATTTTATACTTGAGATCAAACACATTGTCAGAACTCTTAGTGCATTGATATCATTGCAATTCAAATATAAAAGACATATTGCCTCCTGCTTAATCATTTCCTCTATCCATCTTCCTTCTACCTTCTCCACCATTCCATCCTCAGCCCTCTCAGAGCAGCAATTAAAGTAGTTGACAATTTGGACCCTTCACAAGTACCAGGTAGACAGAACATAAGAAAAAAGGCATTTGAAGTGATGTCACAAAGGGCACACATGTTGTCATTTACATACATCAAGATGAGACAGTAAATTGGATTAGATACTGGCTTTGTGGGAGAAGCCAAATGGTAGTAGATAGCTGCCTCTCTGCCTGGAGGCCTGCAATTTAAGTGTGCTGTAGGGATTGGTGCTGGGTCCATTGTCATGTGTCATCTAAATCAATGATCTGGATGATAATGTTGTTAACTGGATCAGCAAATTTGCAGATGGCACAGAGATTGGGGTTGTAGTGAACAGCGTGGTAGACTATCACTAAGATTGCTGTGGGATTCTGTACCAGCTGGAAAAATGGCAGATTGAATTTAATGCAGACAAGTGCGAGGTGTTCCATTTCAAACCATCTGGAGTATGGTTGGGCTCTGAGGAGTGCGGTAGAATAAAGGGATCTGGGAGTACAGGTCCATAATTCATAGAAGGTGGTGCCACAGGTAGATAGGGTTATAAAGAAAGCTTTTGGCACAATGGCCTTCATAAATCATAGTAATGAGTAGAGGAGATGGGGTCTTATGTTAAGGTTGTGTAAGACATTGGTGAGGCCTAATTTGGATTACTGTGTGCAGTTTTGGTCACATACCTACAGGAAACATGTAAATAAGGTTGAAAGAGTAAAGACAAAATTTATAAGGACATTGCAGGATTGGAGGACCTGAGATATAACGAAAGTTTGCATAGGTTAGGACTTTAATGCTTGGAGCATGGAAGATTGAGGGAGATTTGATATAAGTCTACAAAATTATGAGGGGTATAGATAGGGTAAATGCAAGCAGACATTTTCTGCTGAGGTTGGCTTGGACTACAACTAGAGGTCATGGGTTAAGGATGAAAGGTGAAAAGTTTAAGGGGAACATGAAGGGAAACTTCTTCACTCAGAGAGTTGTGAGAGTGTGGAATGAGCTGCCAGCGCAAGTGTGCATGAAAGATCAATTTCAACAGTTAAGAGAAATTTGGATAGGTACATAGATGGTAGGGATATGGATGGCTATGTCCAAGTACAGGTCAATGGGAGTAGGCAGTTTAAATGGTTCAGCACAGATTAGATAGGCTAAAAGACCAGTCTCTGTGCTGTACTTTTCTCTGACTACGTAAAATTCATTACAGCCCCTAAACTCTTTCAGTTGCAAGAGCTAGTTCAACTGTCCAATTAACTGATTCTTAGATGTGAATAGCTGCATAACTGCTGAAGCCTGTGCTCAGATCTTCTCTGATTTGACTAACAGTAATCTATATTCTAAAATAAATGCCCACCATAAGAAATAGATGCAACCCATTGAGCTCATGTCTGCTCAGCCAAACCTAGATATCACTGCTCGTCTTTTTCATCTCAGCAACATTCTCAAGGCCCATGTCGCTCCGATTCCTTAATATCAAAACACCTATTTAACTGGGAAAGTAATATTTGCACTACATAGCTCAGTTTCTCCCAATTCCATTTATTTCTGTGTACAATCCCCTTTTTAAAAGAATTTCTATTTTCGTAGTGATCAGTGGCAGTTTCCTCAATCTAACATGCTACCAAGTTCCCCTTACACCTGAACATCTAGTTGGTAATTCACTGGTTATGAAGAAACAATAGATCCTCTTGCAGTCTTGGTAAAACACAATGACAATTACATGAGAACTATCAATTTCCTCTTTTTTTAATAGGTAGATTAAGTCCAACCTCTCAAATCCCTGCAAAGCTTTATTCTTGGCAACATCTGGTGCTTACATTTTAATGCAGTATCTAAGAAAACTGAGGTAAGAATCACAAGAACCAAAATGAGATAATTAAAACACTATGACTTTCTGCAATGATTACTGACTGACCATTGTGGTAAAGATCTGTAATTAGGGCAATGAATTGGAATCTTATAAGAAATTATGGAAAAGTGGAGATCCAGAATTATCTTAATAAATTCCAGCAGGAACACAAATTTTTAAACTATATTTAATTTTGCTGCAAATTTTTTTTTATTAAATTCACATTTCATTTGTTAATATTAATGCAGTCCTTCATTACAAACAGAAAAAGAACTTTTGTATCTCTATTTTCCTGTAAACTGCATAACAATTCAGCAACCATATTGTCAGAATTTCAGCACAAGCCAAACTACAAAACTTTGGAATATTAAATCATTGTCAGAATTTTAAACAAATAATTCATATCTAAGTTACCATATTAAATTCAATATTCAAGTGAATCTGTAGGAAGATTGCATACAACTGTCGGAATAATAGGATAGTAATAGTAGATGATTTTAACTTATCTAACATTGACTATAACAGTGCCAAAGGTTCATATAGGGCAGAATTTGGTGGGGTTCAGTTGTTATCTGACCTTGACAATTTACTTGCAAATATTTTGTAATGATGCAAGGAGACATCATCAGTGTGTTGTTGATTGTGGTGGGTCCTCTGAATGCTTGGCCTTTATACATCTTTCAACTAGCTGGCTGGACATCATTTCAGAAACTCAGTTGCGATGTGAAGAGGAAATATCTTCGCTGATCGGCTGCGTGGCAAACTTCGGACATTGTGGTCTGGAATTCTGCCTGCATCAGCTCATAAATAGGATCAAGGTCTACGTAATTGTTTATAGAACTGTTCACAGAAAACTATGCTTCTAGGAACTCTCTCGCATGCCATGTGTTCGCTTGCCCTGTGACTTTCACTGATGCCCAGTCAAATTTGTGCTCTTCTCAACGGGTTGCGACAAGGGAGGGTTGATCATGCTCCTTTACAGCCAGTTGACGTTCATGGATCCTTGTGGATAGCTTTCTCCTAATTTAACCGAAGTAATATTTAGTTCATTCTTTAGGCCTGCAAAGTACTTTCCTCAATATTGCTATAAGGCAAGATCAATGTGGTCTACAAAATCCAATACAAGGACTGGAACAAATACTAGGTCAGGCAAAATTCTAGCCACAACACATGAAGTTTGCTCCGCAGCCAATCGGCAATGAGATTTCCTCCCCACATCACAAATGAGTTTCCAAAATGACATCCAATCAGCTAACTGAAAAGTATATAAAGGCCAAGATCAGAAGGACACAACGGTGCACTGATGAAGTCTCCTCACATGGTGATGAAACATTTGAAAGCAAGTTGCCAAGGTCAGAGAACAACTCAACCCAACCATCAACTGCCCAAGCCACAAATTATTTCCAGGTCAGAATTTGTTATGCAGGTCCAGAAAAGTTTTTTCAAGTAATCTATACATGTCCCTATTAGAGAAAAGGAAACACTTGACCTCTTCTTGAAAAATGAGGCAAAGCAAGAAACTAGAGTGTCAGTTGGAAGCATTTTGGGACCACTAATCATATTTCTAGCTATGGAAAGATAGGCCAGTTTCACAAATTAAAATCCTAAATTGGGGCAAGTCTAATTTTGAAGGTAGTATAGACAAGTACTTGCAAAGTTTGACTGAAAAAGGCTTTTTATAAGTGAGACAGGAAGAGTTCAGTGTTAACATTTTCTTACAGAGTCTGTGAGGATAAGGGAATCCTCACTAATGAAGGTTATTGAGTTTCCAGTCAGGAAAAAGGAAGCATAAATTAGGAATATGTATCTGAGATTAATCCTTTAAGGAAAGTTAGGCTTGCAAAAGCACACTGAAGGAAATCAGAACGGCAAAAAGGGGACATGACATACTCTTGGCAGGTAAGGTAAAGAAGAATTCTAAGAGATTCGCTAAGTATAGTATTAAGAAGAAAAGCATAATTAGGAAGAGAATAAGGTCCCCTTAAGCATCAGTGCAGTTGTCCAAGTGTGGAGTAAACAGGAGGTGGGCAAGATCTTAAATTAATACTTCTCTGTACTTAGTGTGGAGAAACTCATGGAAACCAGGGAATTCAGGGAATAGAACAGTGATGTTTTGAACCATATTGATATTGCTATTGATGCACTGGTGATCTTGAGACTGAGAAAGGTGAATAAATTCCCACAGCCTGACCAAGTACATCTTAGGACATTGTGGGAAGCAAGGGAAGATTTCTATCTTCCTTAGTCATATGAGTGAGCTAGTAGAAGAATGAAAGGTGGCTAATGTCATGCCTTTATTCAAGAAGGGCTGAAAGGACAGGCTAGAGAAGTACAGGCCATCAAACCTAGCATCAGCTGAGGGAAACTACTGGCAGGGATTGAGAGAGGCAAGGCTGTTTGGGGATAGTCAGCAGGCCACATGATTCAAGTTTGTTTGTTTCATCAGATACAAAAAAATGTTATGCTGATTTTCATTTGATTTTAAATGGGTACCTAGTATAACAATTGGCAGGAAATATGCTGCAGATAGATTTCAGCAAAATGAGTACAGAAGCAAGCATTATTTCAAGTGCAACTTTACAAGTACACCTCAACAGAAGATACATTCTGACATTAAGCTTTTCTGGTACAAGTGACATACAAACTCATGTTTGAGCACAATTTAATTTAACTACTGCATTTTAAACTGTAACAGGAAATGCTGTGGTTACTACCAACCAAAATAGGATACATGTATAAAATGGGCTTAAACTGTTGTAAAGTTAATCATACCTTAAATAGATGTACCTTTTAATCATAAGCTATATTAAGCAAAAATTATTTATCATAAAAATGTCCCATACTTTCACACTGGAGGAAAATGAACTGAATACCAAGTTTTATAAAGGTAAGGTTTTGCATTGGTAAGCTAGAAACAAACTGTACCTGCTGTTATGCATGAACCAGAAGATGCAGCAATTTGAAAGAACAGCTTCAAAAATCCTTACCAACAATTCAATTATATGAAGAGTGTGTGTGCACGAACTATCTATATCTATTAGAGAATGGGACAGGACAGTTACAGAAGTTTCTGTTAGGGAACACTTTGAAACTAATAGCATTATGATCACTAGATACAAAGTAAATATGGAAAAAGATAGGTCTGCTCTGTGGATTGTGATTCTAAATTGGAGGAATTGGGACAGGTTGTTTTCTGGCAAAGGCATATTTGGTAAGTGGAAGGCCTTCAAAGGTGAAATTTGAGAGGACAAAGCTTGTCTGTGGTTGTAACGTTAACAGGTGCAGGGAACCTTGGTTTTCAAGAGATATTGCGGCTCTGGGTTAAGAAAAAGAAAGGTGTTTTGTAGGAAGGAACAAATGAGGTACTTTTGGAGTATAAGAAATGCAAGAGAACACTAATAAATCAGGAGAGCTAAAAGAAGGTATGAAGTTTCCCTAGCAGACAAGGTAAAGGATAATCCTAAGGGACTCTAAAAGTATGTTAAGACCAAAAAGATTGCAAGGGACAAATTTGGTCCTCTGGAAGATCAGTATGGTTATCTATGTATGGAGCCAAAAGAGATGGGGGAGATGTTAAATGGATTTTTTGCACCTGTATTTATTCAGGAAATGGCCACAGAGTCTATAGCAGTGAGACAAAGCAGCAGTGAGGTCATGAATCCTATACAGATTAAAAAAGAGGTGGCGTTTGCTGTCTTGAGACAAATTAGGGTGGATAAATCCTCAGGGCCTGATAAGGTGTTCCTCAAACCCTTTGGGAGGCAAGTGCAGAAATTGCAGGGGCCCTAGCAGAGACATATAAATCATCCTTAGCGAAAGGTGAGGTACCTGAGAAATGGAGGATAGCTATTAGTGTTCTGCTGTTTAAGAAAGGCTCTAAAAATAAACCAGGAAATTATAGGCCAGTGAGCTTTACATTGGTAGTGGGAAAGCTACTGGAAGGCATTCTACGGGACCAGATATATGAGCATTTGGATAGATGTGGACTGATTAGGGATAGTCAGCACAGCTTTGTGCATGGAAGGACATATCTATCCAATCTCAGAGTTTTTTCAAGGAGATAACCAGGAAAGTTGAAGGCAAAGCAGTGGATGTTGTCTAACTACATGGACTTTTGACAAGGTGCCGCATGTGAGGTTGGTCAAGAAGGTTCGGTTGCTTGGCATTCAAGAAGAGGTAGTAAATTGGATTAAATATTATCTTTGTGGGAGACGCCAGAGAGTGACAGTAGATAGTTGCCTCTCTGACAGGAGTGCCGCAAGGATTAGTGCTGGGTCTGTTGTTGTCATCTACATCAATGATCTGGATGATAATGTGGTTAACTAGATCAGCAAATGACACCAAGACTGGGACTGTAGTGGACAGTGAAGAAGGCAGCAGTATCTGGACAAGTTGGAAAAAATGAGCTGAAAATGGAAGATAAAATTTAACACAAATTTGAGGTGTTATTCTTCGGTAGGACTAACCAGGGGGTAGGTCATACCCAGTATGCGGTGGGGCTCTGAAGAGTGTGGTAGAATAATGGGATCTGGGGATACAGGTCCATATTCATTAAAAGTGGTGTTACAGGTAGCTACTGTCATAGAGAAAGCTTTTGGCAGAATGGCCTTCATAAATCAAGGTATTGAGTACAGGAGGTGAGATGTTCTGTTGAATTTGTACAAGATGTTGGTAAAGCCTAACTTGGAGTATTGTGTGCAGGTTTGGTCACCAACTTGCAGGAAAGATGCAAATAAGGTTGAAAGATTACAAGAGAAAATTTACAAAGATGTTGCCGGTACTGGAGGAGCCGAGTTATAAGGCAAGATTGAATAGGTTAGGGGTTTTATTCCTGGACTGAGGGGGAAATCTGATACAAGTATACAAAATTATGAAGGGTATAGATAGGGTAAATGCTAACAGGCATTTTCCAATGAGGTTGGCTGGGACTACAATTAGAGTTTATGGACTCAGGATGAAAGCTAGAAAGTTTAAAGGGCACATGAGGGAAACTTCTTCTCAAGGCCATGAGAGTGTGGAACAAGCTGCCAGCTCAAGTGGAGGACGCGATTTCAACGTTTAAGAGGAGTTTGAATAGCTACATAAATGGAAAGGATATGGGAGGGTTATAGTCCTGATGCAGTTCGATGGGACTGGCAGTTTAACTGGTTTGGCATGGACTAGAAGGGCCTGGTTCTGTGCTGTACATTTCTATGGCTCTCTAAATCTATAAACTACTTGCAAATGAACAAACTTGGTACATTTTAATGAAGAGTCATCACAGAATTATAGAAGACTTAAATCATCTCAGATGTTCAGCAAGAAAACTGAAGACTGCTTAAATATTAAGCAAACATTTGTAACAGTAGATGCTGCTTAATATTTTATTCTAGCCATTCATTTGGAATGTAGTCATGGATTCCATTATAACATCTTGGAATTTCCTGCTGTTGAGAACATTATTCCAGGAAGGAGGGAATTTATGTCAACACAGATAACGCAAATTGACCCCTCTCCAAAGAGATGAACTGACATTTTTCAATTAGGAAAACACAATAGAACTTGTAATCTTTTTAGTACTAAACACAAGGGCTTTCATATCCCATATTTGCACATTGGTTAGAACAGTGCTCTGTACTATATTATTTAATACAAGTTTACTCTGTATGATAACCAGGACTCTATCAGAGCAGAGAATAAAACATTTTTTCAGCAACAAATAAATTAGGAACACTTACTGAATTTTAACGGTATTATTACTCCAACACCATGACACAATTGAAGAAAACATAGAAAAGTGTTCCTGTTGCACAAACTTAAATTTTTATCTCCACATTTGCTCAAAGAGAAAAACCAGGTTTGGACAGTGGGAGGAAGAGAAACTAAAGCCTCAGGCACAACAATAAAGTAGTGGTTAGCACAACACTATTACAGCTCGGTGCAATGTTCAGTTCTGACATCATCTGTTAGGAGTCTGTACGTCCTTCCCGTGAAATATATGGGTTTTCTCCCACAGTCCAAAGGCGTACTGATTAATAAGTTAATTGATCATTGTAAATTGTCCTATGATTAGGATAGGGTTAAATCGGGGGCTGCTGGGCTGTGCGGTTTGAAGGACCAGAAGGCCCTATTCCGCTCAGTGTCTCAATAAAAAATAAATAAATAATTGAAATGTAGTTTCTCATGTGCTGTGGCAGGAGGAGAGGAAGGCTATTAACTAAATAAAAGGCAACTTATTTAAAATATGTAATTATTAGTTTCCAGGGCCTGATGGTTACCAATGATATCAGGGAACAAAACCTGCTCCAGGGTAAGCTAAAACAACTAAAATTCGGATAAATACAAGTTTAGAGGTAACTCCACCATGGATGGTCTGTTGTAGTAAATGTCTCAACTTACATGCTCATTGAAAGTCACTCCCCCATGGAAGGCAGGGACTGGCCCATGTTAGGAGCATTGCAGCCCCTCCTACTAGGCTCCGTTTAGCCGATGACATCATAGTTCTGGTGGGGTTTAAATCTTTTTCCTCTCGTGTCACTGTGGACCAGGTAGATGAGGGTGTCACGAAAAAGGTAGACAGTAGGGGGTGCTGCAGTGTAAAAGGCCTGGGCACACACTTTACACAAGTAACACACACAAAATGCTGGTGGAACGCTGCAGGCCAGGCAGCATCTATAGGGAGAAGCCCTGTCGACGTTTTGGGCCAAGACTCTTCGTCGACAGTGCTTCTCCCTATAGATGCTGCCTGGCCTGCAGCGTTCCACCAGCATTTTGTGTGTGTTGCTTGCATTTCCAGCACCTGCAGATTTCCTTGTGTTCACTTTACACAAGTATTTGCCAGCCTCTATAGCCCCTTCAGCCTCCATGAAACAGGGTGAGGAAGAGCAGGTGGCTGGGGGAAAAAGGATCTTGGGAAGGATGACACAACAGGTCTCACCAAAACAACTACCAGAGTGTCCTCTGCTTATGAATTCATGGAGCTGGGGCTTGGGTATAGGCAGAAGCCAAGGGAGCTTCTACCTACATGGTTGCTGAGGATCTGGGATGCAGTGAGGGGGAGCTGTTGTGAGTTTATCCAACAGGGAAATAGCAGATGGATCTCTGGGGGGTGGGGGGGGGGGGGCGGGTAGAAAGAAAAGGAGAGCAGGCCAGCATCGCACAATGAAATCAACAATGCCCTAAGAGTGCCACCCACTTCCCACAGGGGTGAGGAATTGGTATGGGGCACAGCGATAGTGAACAGGTATCCCTCACTCTTTGAGTGGGATTTGCAACACTGTGGAGAGAGGGACAAGATCCCTTCGCAAGTGGGACAGCAACATCCCACTGGAAGATCAGAGGATAAACTTGACTGCGGTGGGATATTTAGTTAAAGAAGCACCTTGTGATCTAAAGGGAGTGGAGCTACAGCTATGCCAACAGAAGGACCAAATACCTCATCTCTAGGAAAGGAAGGATCTTAGCCTGCAAGCCACCCAAGTTCAACTTGAAAGACTGGCCAGGATAGAGGGCTCTAGTGAGTTACTGATGGCAGCCTATGCTCCAGTAGGGGGGATGGTTTTAAGTGAGTAAATAAGTTTAGAGGCAAGTAGAAAATAAAAAAAATCTTTTTATCAGCACTTCTGGTTTAAGGTGGTACTTCTGAAGATTTACTATTTCTTCTAAAATCATTATTAATAATACCTTTTAAAGTAAATTGGGGTGAATATCACCACAAGCAATGAAGCAGCAAGCAAAGGCAAAGCAAATTCGTGGGGTGTGTCCTGCTAAGGTGCTGCAAAATTGACGCACTTGGAGTTGGAGCCATACTGGTTGGAGTGTACAATTCATAAGGCAGAAGCCAGGACTGAGAGTTCAGATGCCTTTCCAATTAACCTGGGTATGAGGGTGAATCGTTCTAAATGCCGAGCTGAATCAAAGAGGTCGAGAATGGATTCTTCGGCAGCAGAATCCAGGAGCAAAGCAAATCAATGAGCAGCATTCTAGGCCCGGGTCCTAATGTGAGGTACAATCCACTGTTTGGACAATCTAAATGCTTGCCCATATAGACTGGAAAAGGAGGGTGTCGAGAGTTGGACGAGGATGGATCGCTCTGGGCGCCAAGCCAATTTGGAGAGGTTGAGAACAGTTCCTTCAGCAGCGAAATCTAGGCACGGAGTGATTCACCAGTGACCGGGCCAGAGTCTTAGTGCGAGGTTCAGACAATTTAAATGCCAGCCCAGATTGTCAGACGACTGCCCCCAGCTGCAGTACTTTATGTCTGCAAACTTTGCTGCGATTTGCCTTGTTAATATGATGAACTGAAAACTGAAGCTTTGGGCCTACTCTGGCCTGCTCCAGGGATTTGGATCCAAGGACTCAATTTGGTACAGAATGTTGTTGTTGTTGCTCGCTTCTATTGTTTCTATGATTCTTTTTATTTTTTCTCTCTTTCTCTGTGGGCAATGGGGGATGGGTCTTTTTTTCAAATTGGGTTCTTTCAGGTTTCTTATTTTGCGACTGCCTGTACGCAAGCAAATCTCAAGACTGTGTAACATACATTCTTTGATAATAAATGCAATTCGAAACTTTGAATTCAAGAAACAATCTGATCAAACTTCCCCAAGCTGGGTGGTGTATAGCAGTTCAAAATAAACTTACCAGAACTTGATGGCTTCTGTTGCATTCAGATTTCCTTTGCGGCTATAATAGTGAAAAAGAGTGAGGAACCTCTCCAAGCAGTTGATTTTGACCTATTAAAAAAAAAAACACACAATTCAAAAACTTCAACACAAGAAATTACACTCGATGGACCTAAAATTGCCTAACTAGCAAAGTACATAATGTATCTCATTTTTATTTGAAGGAAATTAGTTTATAACAACGTGGAACTCAACTTGTACAAAGCACTCAAAGAGAACACTTTACCTTTCAGGCCAATTTCAACAGATGATATATCCAACAAAAGAAACACCTGATTGCAAATGTGTGTCATAGGTACATGAACAAATTTAACACAGTGAAGTGGTTCCTAGAGTTGGGGAATCGAAAACTAGAGGGTATAGATTTAAAGTGAGTGGGGAGACATTTCGTTGGACTAAAGAAAACTTTTAACCCAGAATATGGAATGAGCTGCCAGAGGACATTATTGTAGCAGGTACATTAACAACATTTGAAAAGCATTTGGAATGGACAGGTGCATGGATAGGGAAGATTTAGAGGGATATAGGCTAAATGAGATTTGGTCGGCATGGACTAGTTGGGCCAAAGGTTTCATTTCTGTGATGTATAACTCTACAGTTTCAAAACAAAAGAAAAAAAGGCATCTCCAGTTTGTTCTGCCATTCAAATTATCAGTTCAGAATTTCTACTATAACTTTACATTCCACACTTCCCCTTGAATACCAAAAATACATGCTCAACAACTCCCCATCAAACCAAATGTGCAAAAAAAAAGTTCTGATCAAAAGTCCAAATGGATAATAAGATTAAACTAACTTTTGCTTTAAGTTTTCTTTTAAAAAATTAAAAATCCAGTGGTTAAATTAAAAATTGTTTAAACAACTACTCTTCACCTGATGAGCCACTAAAGATTCAGTTCAAGATCTGCACTGGATCCAGTTAAATTTGAGGACGGGGGGGGGGGGGGGGGGGGGGGAGGGAGGTGGGTGGTAGAGGAGTTACATCAGAAAGGTCGTCTGGAGTTAGATTGGACACTGGAGCAGAATTAGGCCATTTAGTCCAAAAAGTCTGCTCCGCCATTTCATCATGGCTGATCCAACTTTCCTCTCAGCTCCAATCTCCTGCCTTCTCCCCGTATCCCTTCATGCCCTGACCAATCAAGAATCAACTTCTGACTTAAATATACATACAGACTTGACCTCCCAGCTACCTGTGGCCACAATTTCCACAGATTCACCACTCTGGCTAAAGAAATTCCTCCTCATCTCCATTCTAAAAGGACCCCCCTCTATTCTGAGGCTGTGTCCTCTGGTCTTAGACTCTCCCACCATAGGAAGCATCCTATCAAGGCCTTTCACCATTTGATGGGTTTCAATGAGGTCACCATTCATTCTTCTGAATTCCAGTGAATACCAGGCCCAGGGCCATCAAGCACCCTTCATATGACAAGGCAATCAAACCTAGAATTATTCTCATGAACCTCCTCTGAACCCTCTCCATTTTCAGCACATCCTTTCTAAGGGACCCAAAACTGATCACGATACTCCAAGTAAGGCCTCAGCAGTGCTTTATAAAATCTCAACATTACATCCTTGCTTTTTTAATCTACTCCTCTTGAAAAGGATGCTAACATCACAGTTGCCTTCCTCAACCTGCAGATTAACCTTTAGGGAATCCTGCACAAGCACTCTCAAGTGCCTTTGCACTTCAGATTTTTGTATTTCTCTCGTTTAGAAAATAGTTAATCCTTCCATTTATTCTACCGAAGTGCATGACCATACAGTTCCCGACACTATATTCCATCTGCAACTTCTTTGCCCATTCTCCTAATCTAAGTACTTCTGTAGCCTCTCTACTTACTCAAAACTACCTGCCTCTCCACCTATCTTCATATCTTCTGCAAACTTGCAACAAAGCCATCAATTCCACCATCCAAATCATTGACAAATAATGTAAAAAGAATCGATCCCAACACCGACCCCTGTAGAACACCACTAGTCACTGGCAGTCAACCAGAAAAGGTTCTTTTTATTTCTACTCTTTGACTCCTGCCAATCAGCCACTGTTTTTTCAATGCTAGAATCCATCCTGTAATACCCTGTCCTTCTGGAAATCTGAGTAGACAACATCAACCGATTCTCCTTTGTCTATCCTGCTTGTTATTTCTTCAAAAGAATGCCAATAGTTTTGTAAGGCATGATTTTCCCTTGTGGCCAATTTTATCATGTGCCTCCTAGTAACCTGAAACCACATCCTTAACAATCGACTCCAACATCTTACCAACTACTGAGGTCAGACTAACAGACCTATAAATTTCATTTCTTCTGTCTCCCTCCCCTTCTTGAAGAGTGGAGTGACAGACCCCAGTGGAACACCACTACTAACTAGCAGCTAACCATCAGCAATTGCTTTAACCAATACACAACATCAACTGATTCTCCTTTTGTCTATCCTGTTTGCTATTTCTTCAAAAATTCCAGATTTGTTAGGCAAGATTTCCCCTCGAGCAAACCATGCTGGCAACGGCCTATCCGAGTATCCCAAAACCACATTCTTAACAACTGACTCCATCATCTTCCCAACCACTGAGGTCTGACTAACTGGCCTATAATTTCCTTTCTCCTTCCTCTCTCCCTACTTGAAAAATGGAGTAACATTTGTAATTTTCCAGTCTTCTGGAACCATTCCAGAATCTAGTGATTCTTGAAAGATCATTACTTTCAGAACTCTGACGTCCAGGTGCACACCACCTGGACCAGGTGACTTGCCAACCTTCAGACCTCTCAGTTTCCATAAGACCATAAGATATAGAAGTAGGCCATTCAACCCATCAAGTCCACCATTAAACTGTGGGCTGATCCAATTCTTCTAGTCATCCCTACTTCCCTGCCTTCTCCTCATACCCTTCGATGCCCTGGCTAATCAAGAACCTATCTCTGCCTTAAATGCACTCAATGACTTGGCCTCCACAGCTGCTCATGGCAAAAAAAATTCCACAGATTTACCACCTTCTGATTAAAGAAATTTCTCCACATCTCTGCTCTAAATGGACGTCCTTTAATCCTGAAGCTGTGCCCTCTTGTCCTAGACTACCCTACCACGGGAAATAACTTTGCCATATCTAATCAGTTCAAGCCTGTTAAAACTCGGAATGTTTCTATGCGATCCCCCCTCATTCTCCTGAACTCCAGGGAATACAACCCAAGAGCTGCCAGACGTTCCTCATACAGTAACCCTTTCATTGCTGGAATCATTCTTGTGAATCTTCTCTGAACCCTCTCCAATATCAGTATATCTTTCTAAAATAAGGAGCCCAAAACTGCACACAGTACTCCAAGTATGGTCTCATGAGTGCCTTATCGTCACATCCATGCTCTTATGTTCTATACCTCTAGAAATCACTGCATTCGTCTTCTTCACCACCAACTCAACCTGGAGGTTAACCTTTAGGGTATCCTGCACAAGAACTCCCAAGTCTCTTTGCATATCTGCACTTTGAATTCTCTCCCCATCTAAATAATAGTCTGCCTGTTTATTTCTTCCACCAAAGTGCATGACCATACACTTTCCAACATTGTACTTCATTTGCCACTTCTTTGCCCATTCCCCTAAACTATCCAAGTCTCTCTGCAGGCTTTCTGCTTCCTCAACACTACACACTCCTCCACCTATCTTTGTATCATCGGCAAATTTAGCCACAAATTCATTAATCCCATAGTCCAATTCCTTGACATACATCGTAAAAAGCAGCGGTCCCAAAACCGGCCCCTGTGGAACTCCACTAGTAACTGGCAGCCAGCCAGAATAGGATCCCTTCATTCCCACTCTGTTTTTTGCCGATCCGCACCCATGCTAGTAACTCCCCTGTAATTCCATGGGCTCTTATCTTGCTAAGCCGCCACATGTGCAGCACCATGTCAAAGGCCTTCTGAAATATCCAAATACACCACGTCTACTGCATCGCCTTTGTCTACCCTGCTCGTAATTTCCTCAAAAAATTGCAGTAGGTTACTCAGGCAGGATTTTCCTTTCAGGAAACCACACTGGCTTTGGCCTATCTTGTCATGTGCATCCAGGTACTCCGTAATCTTACCTAAAAATCGATTCTAACAACTTCCCAACCATGGATGTCAGGCTAACAGGTCTATAGTTACTTTTCTGCTGCCTCCCACCCTTCTTTTTTTTTATTATTTTTTTAATGCATTTTCTACATCGCTAGATAAAAAAAAACCCAAATCAAAATGAAGAACATTAATACAGTGCAAAAATAAACATACAATAATAATATAATACAAAAAAAGATAATTGAGAAAGCACCCAAATTGAAGACATGTAAAATTAGTATCCTCCCCAAGCCCTGCAACAAAAAAGAACTCCAGACTAACCACAACACAAAATAGAGAATATAAATCAGGACAATTAAACCCCCAAAACTGTAAATACACTTAGCAACAGAAGATATTAATGCCTACTACCAAAAAAAAAAGCTGAAAGCAAGGGACCGAAAAAAAAACCTTAGTTAAGAGGAAGGTTATGAAAGTACTCAATAAAAGGTCCCCAGACCTTATGGAACTTTATATCGGAATTAAGAATGAATAATGAATTTTTTCAAGGTCTAAGCAGGACATAATATCCCACCCTTCTTAAATATAGCGGAATAACATTTACAACTTTCCAGTCATCTGGTACAATGCCAGAACCTATTGATTCTTGAAAGAATATTGTTAATGCCTCTGCAATCTCTCCAGCTACTTTCTTTAGAACCCATAGGTGCATTCCATCAGATCCAGGAGATTTATCCACCCTCAGACCATTAAGCTTCCTGAGAAACTTCTCTGCACAAACTTCACTTCCCTGTCACTCTTGAATGTCCAGTATACTGCAGATATCTTCCACTGTGAGGACTGATGCAAAATACCTATCCAATTCCTCTGCATCTCTCATTACAGTATCTCCAGTGTCATTTTGTATTGGTCCTATATCTACTCTCGACTCTCTTTTACCATTTATATACTTTAAAAAAGCTTTTAGTATCTTCTTTGATATTAGTTGCCAGCTTCCTTTCATAATTCATCTTTTCCTTTCTCATTACCTTCGCAGCTTCCTTCTGCAACTTTTTTTAAAAGCTTCCCAATTCTTCATCTTCCCACTAGCTTTGGCTTCCTTGTATGCTCTCTCTTTTACTTTGGCTCTAACTTAACTTGTCCTTCTTCCATTTGAAAACTACTTCTTATTTGGAATTTATCTGTCTTGCACTTCCCTTATTTTTCGCAGAAAATCTCCAGCCATTGCTGCTCTGTTGTCCTTCCTGCTATTGTCCCTTTCCAGTCAACTTTTCCCAAAAACCTTCTCCTGAGGAATGGCAACTTCACATACTTAATGACACCTGACACCTGGAACTGTAAAGATGCATGAAACTGGAAAATGTTATAAAAGCATTTCTAAAGAGCTGAGTATTAATCTGTCCACAGTAAGAGAAATTGTCTATGAATGGAGGAAATTCAGTATTATTGCTACTCTCCCTAGGAGTGAACATCCTGCAAAGATCACAACAATGCTGAAGGGGGTGAAATAGAACCCAAGGGTTAAGCAAAAGACCAGCACATACTTCTAGAACTTGCTAATGTCTCTGTTTATGCGTACACTGTAAGAAAAACACTGAACAAAAATGGTGTCCATTGGAAGGAGAGCACAGAGGAAACCACCGCTCTCCAAAAACAAAAATTGTTGTACACCTCAAGTTTGTAAACAACCACCTGGATATTCCACAATGCTTCTGTGACAACGTTTTGTGGACAGATGAGACAATAGTTGAACCTTTTAGCAGAAATGCATACTGCTATGTTTGGAGGATGAAGGGCACTAAACACCAACACCAAAATCTCATACCGACTGTGAAGCATGGTGAAAGGAGCATCATGGTTTGGGGCTGTTTCGTTTCCTCAGGGACTGGGCAGCTTGCAATCATTGAGGAAACAATGAATTCAAAATTGTATCACGTCATTTTACAGGAGAATGTCAAAGAAACAGTCTGTCACGTGAAGCTTGGATCTTCAACACGACAACTTTATGAGTAATAAATGCAGAAAACCAGGTAATTGTAAAGGGATTCACACATATTTTCTTGCAACTGTACATAACTGCAAGTCAATTCTATATAAAAGTGATATTGTCTGTCCAGAATTCAGAACAGAGTGGTGACAAGCCATGCTGTTCTCCTTGTCCCCAAAGTAAAATAAAATAATGAGTGTGAGTTTTCAGAGTCCAGTTAATCAGCGACAACACCCTGACTTGTCTGGCTGCTCCAACAATCTCTCTCAAACCTTTACTATAAACTGATTAGAAAGCCTGGCTCCATTGTAGGAGTCAAAATAAACACACTGGAGGCTGTGATCGAACAAAGACCCCTACAGAAAAACTTGGCAATTCTGGACAATGTTTCTGAACTTCTACATGCCACCTTAGCTGAAAAGAGGAGCACTTTTATTTATTTTTCTTACTTCTCTTCTAATATTGTATATCTGTGCACTTATAATGCTACTGTGACACTGTAATTTCCTTTGGGATAAATAAAGTATCTATCTATCTATCAAGAAGGACAATGGAACGCCACCATGTGCATGTACACCTCCAAGTCACACATTCAGCATTCAAGATTTAAGGTTCAAGATTACTTATTGTCATTCTTCACTACATGAGTGGAAAAGAGAAGGAAATTATTATTACTCCAGATCCGTTGAGCATTAAAAAAACAATAAGCATAAAGAACACAATTAAAACAAAAAAAAAACACAATGTAAGAACAATCCTATAAAACACAATGTACAAGTAACTGTTATATACACAGACTGAATGTATATACATAAAGTGACGCTAGATCATGTGGTGGTGTGGTGGTAGGGTAGGTTAATGGGTCGAGGTGTTGATCACTCTGATAGGCTGGGGGAAGTAACTGTTTTGAGTCTAGTGGTCCTGGCGTAGATGCTGCATTGCCTCTTTCTGGTTGGAAGTGAGCCAAATGTCCACATTTAAGAGATAAAAATATCTTCTGGCATTGCAATTGGGCCTTAATTTTTGGACACCATATGCAATGGCATAGTGCAAGTACCTTCACCAGAAAGACTGCAATAGTAGAAGAGGACAGCTCACCACCACCTCAAAAGCAACTGGGGATGGTCAATCAATGCTGTCTTTGCCAGCAACATCCAGATCCTGAAAGTTAGTAATTTTCTTTTTAAAAAAATGCACTTAATGCCACAACGCCCCATTCAATATCAGTATCTCACAACAAATGAAATAATTTGGAAACTGGGGATTTTTATTAACTTTCGTTTTCTAATTCTGTCATGTGCATTGAAACAATTTAGTCACTGCACTCATCTCTTGGTCACTTACCAATTACAACTAATTTCAGTCATGAGCAAATATTAATTCTAAGATCGGTAACTTTCTATCTATAAAATCTGCAATCCAAAAAGCTGATGCTATCACACTAAATCTTGCATTTATGGGTGAAATTATATGCAGAAAGTCCTCTGCTGCTGTAGCCCATCCACTACAAGGTTCAACATGTTGTGTGTTCTGAGATGCTTTTCTGCACACTACTGTTGTAATGCATGGTTATTTGTGTTAATGTCACCTTCCTGCCAGTTTGAACCAGTCTCCTCTGACCTCTCTCATTAACAAGGCATTTTCACCCTCCCCAGATTTATTTTGTTTTTCTTACCAATCTCTGTAAACGCTAAAGACTGTTGCCTGTGAAAATCCCAGATCAGCAGTTTATGAGATACTCAAACTGCCCCATCTGGCACAATAATCATTCCACAGTCAAAGGCACTTGGATCATATTTCTTCCCCATTCTGATATTTAGTATGAATGATAACTGAACCTCTTGCCTATGTCTACTTGCTTTCACGTATTGAGTTGCTGCCACATGATCAGCTGATTAAATATTTTCACGAACGAGCAGGTTCACAGGTATACCCAATAATGTAGACACTAAGCATAGTTTAAGCTGACAAAAATACATAATTAGATATAAATAGTAAGAAATTACACAAAATATCCACTATTATCCTGCAATATAATATGTATCATTTTCATGATCTTGAAACATCATGATTGCAGCTCAACTGAAAATGATACTCAATTTCATAACTTCTGGGGGAATTAACCAAAGTTCCTACATTGTGCCCTCACAGTATTTTGTCTCAAGATTTTATTATGCCAAATTTGAAGAATAAGCAAAAGGGCTGATTCATTTTTAAATAATTCATTTTTAATGACTTACAGATATAGAAAAGCTCAAGAGTTTCATCTACCTGTTTATTGGTAGATCCTGGATTATTTCTGCTTTGTCCCCACACATTAACAAGTACAGGAACATAGGGAAAAGGAACATTAATAAGCCATACAGTCCCAAAGTCTTTCAACCAGATCATGATTATCTTCTGTCTTAATATCCATTTCCTATTCTATCCTCATTCCCCTCAGTTTATCCAAAATCAGAACCAACACTCTCAGTTTTGAATAAAATCATGTCTCCATATACAGAAATCCACATATTCACAACTGTTTGTCTAAAGTGGTCTACTCATTATTTTAAAACTGTGAATACCTAGCTTTAGACTCCTCAATCAGGGCAAACATCCAAACATTATCTTCCTTGATCTTTAAGGCAGTCTTGAGGAGTACTTCATAGAATGCATCCACGATGGCTTTCATGAACAGCATGTTACTGAACCTACAAGGGAACATGTTATCTTAGATTTGGTCCTGTACAATGAGACAGGTAAAGAGTGATCACAGTATGACTGAATTTCTCATACAAATGGAGGCTGCAATAGCTCAATCTAAAACCAGTGTATTATACCTAAACAATGGAGACCACAATGGGATGACGGAGGATTTGGCTGGTGTAGACTGGGAACACAGGCTAACTGGTGGGACAGTGGAAGACTTTCAAATAGATTTTTCGAAGACAGTAAAGGTGGGAAAAGCCAGCCTTGGGTAACTAAAGAAATAAAAGGCATCAAACTAAAAGCTAGTGCATACAAAGACACCAAGAGTAGTGGGAAACTGGAAGATTGGGAAAACTTTAAAAAGTAACAAAATAACACTGTGAGAAATAAAGAAAGGGAAGCTAGATTATGAAAACAAACTAGCACAAAATATAATAGTAAACGTTTTTATAATTAAAGTTGAAAAGGGTGGCTCAAGTGAATGCAGGTCCCTTGGAGAACCAAAAGGGGGAATTGATGTTGGGTAAGGAGGAAATGGCCAAGGCTCTGAATGACTATCTTGTGTCGGTCTTCATGATGGAGGATACATCTAACATGCCAAAGCAAGATATTATGGATGCGATGGAAGGTGAAGACCTCGATACAACAGCTATCATTAAAGAGATGGTACTGAGAAAACTTGTGGCACTGAAGATAGATAAATCCCCTCGTCCTTATGGAATGCATCTCAAGGTACTGAAAGAAATGGCAGAAGTTATAGTAGAGGCTTTGCTGATGATTTACCAAAATTCTGTGGACTCTGGGTAGGTCCAATGGATTGAAAGACAGCAAATGTCACAACACTGTTCAAAAAAGAATGCAGGCAAATGGCAGCTAACTATAGGCCAGTTATTTTTAACATTTGTAATTTGGAAAATGCTTGAAGATATCATTAAAGAAGAAATTGCAAGGCATTTAGAAAGAAATGGATCCATCAGGCAGACACAGTAGGATTCAGCAAAGGCAGATCTTGTTTAACAAACTTACTGGAGTTCTTTGAGGATTTAACTAGCACAGTAGATGGAGGGGAACAGATGGACTTTAATTACTTGGATTTCCAGAAGCTGTTTGATAAGGTGCCGCATAAAAGACTTATCCATAAGATATGTATGCATAGAGTTGGGGGTGATGTATTAGCATGGATAGAAGATTGGTTAACCAATGGAAAGCAGAGAGTTGGGATAGATGGGTGTTACTCTTGTTGGCCATCAGTGGTGAGCGGTGTTCCGCAGGGGTTGGTGCTGGTCCCACCACTGTTCACGATATACATTAATGATCTGGAAGAGGGGACTGAGTGTACTATATCCAAGTCTATTGATGATACTAAATTGAGTGGAAAAGCAAATTGTGTAGAAGATAGAGAGTCTGCAGAGAGATATAGATAGGTTAAGTGAGTGGGCAAGGGTCTGGCAGTACAATATTGGCAAATGTGAGGTCATCCACTTTGGAAGGAAAAATGAAAGAGTAAATTATTATTTAAATGGTAAAAAATTGCAACATACTGCTGTGCAGAGGGACATGGGAGCGCTTGTGCATGATGGTTTGCAGGTGCAGCAGACTGTCAAGAACGCAAATGGAATGTTGGCCTTCATTGTTAGAAGATTGAATTTAAGAGCAGCGAAGTTATGCTGCACCTGGAGTACTGCGTGTAGTTCTGGTCTCCCTACTTGAGGAAGGATATACTGGCTTTGGAGGCAGTGCATAGGAGTTTCACCAGGTTGATTCCAGAGATGAGGGGGTTAAACTAAGTGGAGAGATTGAGTAACCTGGTACTGTACTTGCTGGAATTCAGAAGAATGAGGGAGATCTTATAGAACATATAAAATTATGAAAGGGATAGATAAGATAGCGTTAAGTTCCTTCCACTGGCAGGTGAGACTAGAACTAGGGGACATATCCTCAAGATTCAGGCAAATCGATTTAGGACAGATGAGGAGGAACTGCTTTTCTCAGAAAGTGGTGAATCTGTGGAGTTCTACCCCAGTGAAGCAGTGGAAGCTAACTCAGTAAATATATTTAAGACAAGTTTGGACAGGTTTTTGTATAGTAGGGGAATTAAGGATCATGGGGAAAAATGCAGGTAGATGGAGATGTCCATGGCCAGATCAGCTATGATCTTATAGAATGGAGGAGCAGGATCGACGGGCCAGATGGCCTACCCCTATTTCTTATTTTTTTTATGTTTCCTCTGAAAAATTTGCTTAATTTCAATGCAATGACCTCCATCTCTTCTGAACTCTTTTTTTAAAAAGAGGCCTTACATACACAAACATTCTTAATTTTCTATGAATCTGTATGGCAACTATTTGATCCACCTTCTTTGACAAGTATATCCTTGTATTTTTAGGAAAAAAGGAACATAACTGTACACAATGTTGCAGGTGGATATTTTACTGCTAGAGAATTTGATCAAAAGAATAACAACGCTTTACTGAAATTTTAAAGCAAAGCTGAGATCACACTCAAACAAGCATATCTGAAACCCTTAAATTTGCCACACTTAGGAGTGGGGAGGACGGTTGGTGTACTTTCAACATTTATGCATTATTGCTGTCTCATGAGCTGGAGGTCAAAGGGTCAATGTTTACAAGTCAGTGGGCCAGGCAGCATCTATGGAAAAAGATTATAGTCGACGTTTCAAGCTGAGACCCTTCAGCAGGGCATTGGTTTCCTTATACAGGTTTCCCCCGCAATCCAAAGGAAGAGCATTCCTATGAAACCATTTGTAAACCAAAATGTTGTAAAGTGAAGAAGCAATTACCATTAATTTATATGGGAAAAAATTTTGAGTGTTCCCAGACCCAAAAAACAACCTACCAAATAACACATAAAACCTAAAATAACACTGACATATAGTAAAAGCAGGAATGATATGACAAATATACACCCTATATAAAGTAGAAATATTGTAGGTACAGTGTAGTTTCACATCAATATCGGGAAGACAGCAAGCCAAAATCAATTTGGAGAAAAATAAAATCGGCACATACACATATGTGCATGTACACGCCTACGCAAGTACATGCATAGGTATGCACGTACACACATGCGCAAACAACTGCCTGCACAAAGCTTCACGGTCATTGTAGTCTTTCTCAGGGTAAACACACGTACAAAGTGGGTGTCTTTTTCTCGTAAAAGCAAAAATCCTCTTTGGTTAGTGAAAACAGGTACTAATGTAGGTCTTTCGTAGCAGCGAGTTGTTGTAAAGCAAACGTTTGAAAAATGGGGGACACCTGTACTGCCAGCAGATTTGAAGAATTTTGAGGAAATATCATTGATGGTTTTAGTACCTTGCTTTGAGGTGCTTGGTTTATGCAATTCATGCCTCAGAAGCATACAGAAAAGCAGGGATCACTGCTTCCTAATAGACCAGGTCTTAATTTTCTCAGATAGCCAAAGCATGTGCTGGTGCTCTTAAAACAATAGTTAATTTCAGTTATGTCTGCCTTCACTGCAAAATAGATAAGACATAGAAAATTATCCAAACCCAGAAGATATTGCACAGATGTTGGAAATCCTGACTGACAGACACACAAACACACAGGGGGAACTCAGCAGGTCAGGCAGTATCTATGGAAAGGAATACACAGTCAACATTTTGAATGAAGGGTCTCAGCCCAAAACATTAACTGCTTATTCCTTTCGTAGGTGCTGCCAGACCTGCTAGAAGTTTGAGTTGGAGAAAGATCTAACTATAGACATGACCTAAAAAAAATCCAAATTCAACCATAAGATACCAGCAGATGACACTAAGCTAGCGATTCATCCAAGGAAGCAGCTATGCTAATTAAGTAAACACTGGCAACAGAGATGGAATTGCTGCAAGAAACAGTAACCCACTTGCTAAAGAAGTTGATGGAAAAGGCTCTCGACCCCATACAGAAGCATATGGCAGAGAATGGCAAAATTCTCCAGTCATTAAAGGAGCAAGCGGGCCTTCATGTTAAAACATTTAGCACGGTCTTCAATAAAATAGACAACATTCAGGTTAGCTTATGCAAGAATGAGAAAGATACTAGCTCTTGTCTCGTGGAGGTGACTAAGATATCGAAGAAGTTAAACGACTTGGAGGATAGATCCAGGAGAAACAATATACAGCTCGTCATGCTGCCTAATTGGATTCCCGCGCTCAAGAACTCCCACAGTACTTCACTGGAGATCGGTAGAGCTCATAGGATCTTTTCCAACAACACCTCAGAACTGTGGATCATGGTCTTAGGCTTCTATGGTGCATCAACCAGCAGGTTATCCTGGAGGGCATGAGGAAAGCCAAATCTACTCTCCCTGATGGGGCCCAGCCGACTACAGCCCTGGCACAATGCAGGAACAGCAGGGATACAAGGAGATCCATGCTAAGCTTCGACAGAAAGGTATCATCCATGGAAACGAGCAGTCACATTTCGGGCCGAGACCCTTCATCAGGACTGAAGAGGGAGGGGGCAGGGGCCCTATAAAGAAGGTGGGGGGGGGGGTAGGGTGGGAAGAAGGCTGGTAGGTGCCAGGTGAAAAAGATCAAGGGGTTGGGGAGGGGAAAGGCAGGAGAGGTGAAGAAGGAATGTAAGGAGAAAGCACTACGTGTAGTAGAAGGCAGAATCATGAGAGAGGTGATAGGCAGCTGGAGGAGCAGGCAAAGTGAAACTGGGATGGGGGAAGGGAGAGGGAGGGAATTACCTGGTAGACCCATAGTTTCGACCTGCTCCTGCCCCACTGAGCTTGTATCTGCCGACCTGGACTATTTTGTCACTCCCCACCTACATCCGGGATACACCCCGTGCCCTCAACCTCTGCAATAACTTCCAGTTCCCCCGTCCCAACGGCTTCATTTTCACTATGGATGCCCAATCCTTATACACTTCAATTCCTCATCAAGAAGGCCTCAAAGCCCTCCATTACTTTCTTGATAGTAGACCTTACCAGTTCCCCAACACCACCATACTCCTCCGGTTGGTGGAACTGGTACTCACACTTAATAACTTCTCTTTTGGCTCTTCCCAATTTCTTCAGACGAAGAGTGTAGCTATGGGCACTTGCATGGACCCCAGCTATGCCTGCCTCTTTGTTGATTACGTGGAACAGTCTATGCTCCAAATCTATACTGGTATTGCTCCCCAACTTTTCCTTCGTCATTGACGACTACATTGGTGCGGCTTCCTGCACCTATGCTGAGCTCATCAATTTCATCGACTTTGTCTCTATCTTCCACCCAGCCCTCAAATTCACTTGGTTCATCTCAGACACTTCTCTCCCCTTTCTCGATCTCTCAGTCTCCATCTCTGGAGACAGACTGTCCACTGATATCTTCTATAAACCCACGGACTTTCCTAACTACCTCGACTATACCTCTTCTCACTTGCCAAAATGTAAAAATTTGCCAGTTCGTCTGTCTCTGCCACATCTGCTCCCAGGATGAGGCTTTCCATTCCACAACACCTCAAATGTCCTCTTTCTTTAAGGATCGTGATTTTCCTTCTGCCATCATTAATGATGTCCTCACCCGCATCTCCTCCATTTCCCACACTTCGGCCCTCACCCCATCCTCCAGTCACAACAGGGACCGAGTTCCCCTTGTCCTCACCTGCCACCCCACCAGCCTCCAGATCCAGCATATTATCCTCCACAACTTCCGTCACCTTCAACAGGACCCCACACCTAAGCACCTTTTCCTCTCTACCCCTCTCCGCAGAAATCGTACCCTCGACAACTGCCTGATACTCAGCTGATGGTACTCATACGAAAGGAGTTATGATATTAATGAGACATAGTATTAATGTATCAATTGAAAGGACTGGCTCCAATAATGAAGGACGTCTAGCTTTTTGCTGTACATCCATTCAGGGTAAAAAAGTTGCATTCATTAGCCTATATGCCCCAACTATATTCAAGGCTGAATTTTTTCCTCAATCACCTCAAAATTACTGAAGTTAAGTGACTACCATGAATGCTCTGGTAAACAATAACCTCGATAAATCTTCCTCAACTATATCAAGCTCTCAAGAATCTGCTTCCAAAGCACTTAACCTTTTTCTAACAGATTTAAATTTACTGATGTGTGGAGGGTGCATAATTTATCTGCTAAAGACTATACCTTCTTCTCCACAAGACATAAAACTTTCCCTCAGATAGATTACATTCTTGTATCCTCCGGTCTGCTGCCTTTAGTACACCCAAGTTGAAACTAAATGAGGGAAGGATTTTCCAATCACACTCTTTTACTGCTTCACCTCAGGGCAAAAGTTTGTTGAAGTATAAAAACTGGAAGCAAATATTACGAACCAAAAACTTTTAAAAACCTGTCCTATTGTACATAGTAGTCAATTAATCACTTGTCCATTCTCTAGATATCTGTGCCTTTATCTATCCTAGTTACCCAATGCAATTCACCAACAGCAGTAACAGCAAGTGAAAAGGTCCTGACTTGCAGATGTATACAGTGCAAAAAATTGATTTTACAAAAACAGAATCAAGAGCTTCCACCATAACACACTACAGAACTGCTAAAATAGAGCACGGCAATCAGCAGTAAATGCATCATGGTCCATAACTGTGTATTAAGAATTGACAATCACTTCCACACAGAGAAGAAAAGACCTGGAGATTGTGTGGTTAGTGTCAAATTAGTCCATGCTCTTTAAATGCAGGGTTCCCAGGCACAAAGTTTTAAAATGTGCATGAAGTTCAGCACGTCCCTCCATGGACTCCATCTACACTTCTCACTGCCTTGGTAAAGGAGCCAGCATAACCAAAGATTCTTTGCAGCCCAGACATTGTCTCTTCTCCCCTCTCTCATTGGGGAGAAGATACAATTTATAATTTTTACTGTTTTATTGTAAGACTACTGAACATCTCCCTAATAATTTAAGACTTCCTCTTGACCTCACAATCAAACTCATTACACTCTTGAAACTACACTCTGTAGCAGTAGCACTTTATTTTGCATTTAATCTTGTACATACTCTATGCACTCTGTAGTGATTTGATCCGCATAAACAGCATGCAAGACAAGCTTTTCAGTGCACCTCAGTCCATGCAAGAATAATAAGCCAATTCATAAACATGACATTCCGCAGATGCTGGAAATTCAGAGCAACACAAACAAGATGCTGGAAGAACTCAGCAGGTCAGGCAACATCTATCGAAACAAATAAATAGTCGCTGTTCCGGGCAGAGAACTTTCATCAGGATTGGAAAGATGCCAGAATAAAAAGTAGGGGGTTGGTGAATGAAGACAGGCTAGAAGGTGATGAGTGGAAGGTGATTCATGTGAAGATTATCTCCCTCCTGGCACATACCCTGTTAAGAGTCAGAAATGTTACACCTGACCTCAGCTCCATTCAGTGCCCCAAACAGGTGCAGCAAAAATTCATCTGCAAATCTGTTCTGGCTGTCTACTGTATCTGCCACTCCCGATGAGGTTTCCATGACAATGGTGAGACCCTAAATTTGGGGATTGCTTTGTCAAGCTCCTCCATTCCATCTGCCAAAAAAGGAAATTCCCAGTGGCCAACTATTTAAATTCCTATCCCCATTCCAGTTCATGGCCTCCTCTTCTGCCATGATGAGGCCACTCTCAGGATGAAGGAGCAACACTTCATATTCTGTCTAGGTAATCTCCAATCTTGCAGCTTGAACATCAATTTGTGTCATGAGGCACATAAAAACCCTGCTGCCCCCCTTCACTGGACCCCCCTGCAGTTCACATTATTGTCCCAACTACTCAACAGATGACACCATCGCCACCACCCTCCACCTGGCCCTCACTCACCTGGACAAAAAAGACACACATGTTCAAATGCTGCTCATAGACTTCAGTTCAGCATTCAACACAATCATTCCTCAGCACCTGATTGGAAATCTGAAACTGCTGGGCGTGAACACCTCCTTCTGCAACTAGATCCTAGACTTCCTGACTAGAAGACCTCAGTCAGTCCAGATCGGGAGCAGCATCTCCAACACCATCACATTGAGCACGGGGACCCCCTTGAGCTGTGTGCTCAGTCCATTGCTGTTCACTCTACTGACCCATGACTGTGCAGCAATACACAGCTCGAATTACATCATCAAGTTCGCCAATGACATGACCGTGGTGGGACTCATCAGCAAGAATGACAAGTCAGCATACAGAGAGGAGGTGCAGCGGCTAACAGACTGTTGCAGAACCAATCTGTCTCTGAACATGAACAAAAGAGATGGTTGTTGACTTCAGGAGAGCATGGAGCAACCACTCTCTGCTGATCATTGACTGCTCCTCTGTTGAGATCATTAAAAGCAACAAATTTCTTGTGTTCACCTGGCGGAGAATCTCACCTGGTCCCTCAACACCTGCTCCACAGCCAAGAAAGCCCAGCTGCGTCTTTACTTTCTACGATGGCTGAGAAGAGTCCATCTTCCACCGCCCCCCCCCCCCCCCCATCCTCACCACATTTGACAGGGGTTGTATTGAGAGCATCCTGAGCAGCTGCATCACTGCCTGGTTCTGGAATTGCACCGTCTCAGATAGCAAGACCCTGCAGCGGATAGTGAGGTCAGCTGAGAAGATCATCGGGGTCTCTCTTCCCACAATTACAGACATTTACACCACACGCTGCACCCGTAAAGCTAACAGCTTTGTGAAGGACCCCACGCACCCCTCATACAAGCTCTTCTCCCTCCTGCCATCTGGCAAAAGGTACCAAAGCATTCGAGTTCTCACAACCAGACTGTGCAACAGTTTCTTCCCCCAAACCTTTAGACTCTTCAATACTCAAGAGCCCAGACTGACATTGTAATTTGTCCTCTACTGTGACTATGGTCTTGTTTATTACTTATTGTACTGTTTTGTGCACTTTATGTAGTCCTATGCAGGTCTGTAGTCTAGTGCAGTTTTTATGTTTTTTTACATAGTCTGCTGTAGCCTTGTGCTGTCTCACATAGTCCAGTGTAGTTTTATGTTGTTTCATGTAGCACCAGGGTCCTATAGGAACGTTGTTTCTTTTTTACTGTGTACTGTACCAGCAGTTTATGGTCGAAATAACAATAAAAGCAACTTGATCTTGAATTTCTCCTTCCAGTAATTTTCCCCTTTTTTCTTTTCCCATCCCCCTTCCCCCTCTTTTATCCCCCACTCTGGGCTCTTACTTCTCCTCACCTGCCTATCACCTCCCTCTGGTGCCCCTCTTCCTTCTCTTTCTCCTAAAGGTCCACTCCCCTCTTGTATCAGATTCATCCTTCTCCAGCCTTTTACTTTTCCCACTCACCTGACTTTACCTCTGACATTCTAGCTTATTCTCCTTTCCCCCTCCTATGACCTCTCCTATGACCTATTTATTCCGGTATCTACCTCCTTCTCTACCAGTCTTGATGAAGGGTCTCAATCTAAAACTTCAAGTTTATTCTCTTCTATAGATGCTGCCTGAGCTGCTGAGTTCATCCAGCATTTTGCTCAATTCCAATTCATGAACTTCTATGTTTATCTTTCAGCTGTGCTATCCTGCTTCTTACCTTGGTTGAGATTACTCACACCTGGTGTCACTCATATCTGGAGTGCTTGCTGACATCTTCAACTACTCCCTGCTTCAGTCTAAAATCCCCTTGTGTTTTAAGAAGGCAACGATTAAGTGTCGGCTTCGGGGCCCGACCCAATTGACAGCTGGAAGTTGCAGTGGAGCCAGGGACTTTGACCAGGCCAACCTTAGAAAGGCACTGCCAAAGTTATAGCACATGTCTCCTGCCCTTCTAGAGGCCCGAATATACTTGACCACTGCTACACAGCAGTTAAGGATGCCTACCATTCCGTCCTACAACCTCACTTCTGAAAATCAGACCATCAGGCCCTGTACTCCTTGTCCCAGCTTACAAACAGAAACTGAAGCAGGAGGTTACGGTGTCAACAGTGGTGTCACGTTGGACAGAGGAAACGGATGAGGTCCTCCGTGATTGCTTTGAATCGGTAGACTGGTTAGTATTCAAGGACTTGGCAGCTAACCTCAATGAGTATGCCTCAGCTGTCACGGACTTTATCTGGAAATGCACAGAGGACTGTGCGTCTCGCAAGACGATCCGGATATTCCCTAACCGAAAACCTTGAATGAATTATGAGGTCCAGTCCCTCTTGAAGACTAGAGCTGCGGCTTTTAGGTCTAGAGATACCAGTCGCTACACAGAATCCAGGAGTGAACTCCAGAAAGCCATTAAGGGTGCCAAGAGGCAATATTAAGCCAAGTTGGAAGCCCATACTAACCAGAGGGATGCCAGCAGACTATGGCAGGGTCTAAATGAGATCACTGGGCGCAAAGAAAAGCTGGGATTATCAATAACTGTAGTGCTTCTCTTCTATGCAAGATTCGAACAGAAGAGGTGCGTCCTGCCCCCTCCAGATGAACTGGACCTGGGGGCATCGAGATTCATCCTCACTGAGGAAGACGTTAGAAGGGTCTTCCTAAAGATAAATCCAAGGAAGGCGACAGGCCCAGATAGCATCCTGGGATGGGCTCTCCGGGCCTGTGCAAGTGAGCTAGCTGGAGTGTTTGCTGACATCTTCAACTGCTCCCTGCTTCAGTCTAAAATCCCCTCGTGTTTTAAGAAGGCAACAATAATCCCAGTGCTGAAGAAGAGTAAGGTGGCACGCCTGAATGACTACCGACCTGTGGCTCTGACATCAATTGCTATGAAGTGCTTCGAGCAATTGGTTATGGCACACGTCAACCATAACCTACCAGTCAACCTCGACGTTTTGCAATTCACCTATCGGAGCAACAGGTCAACAGCAGATGCCAACTCTCTGGCACTACATTCCTCCTTGGATCACCTGGAAAATAAAGATGCATATGTAAGGCTCCTTTTCATTGACTACAGCTCTGCCTTTAATACTATAATTCCAAATAAACTGATTCCTAAGCTCCAGAACCTGGGTCTTAGCACTCAGATCTGCAGTTGGATCTTCAACTTCCTCACAGACAGGACCCAGGCTGTAAAAATAGGGGACAAGCTCTCCTCTACAATCACTCTGTGCACCGATGCCCCACAAGGCTATGTACTCAGCCCCCTGCTGTCCCACTGTACACCCATGATTGTGTAGCTAAGTTTCCACTGAACTCAATATATAAGTTTGCTGATGACCCCACAATTGTAGGCCATATCTCGGGTAATGATGAGTTTGAGTACAGTGAGGAAATTAAGAACCTGGTGGCAATAACCTATCCCTCAACATCAGCAAAATGAAGAAATTGGTTGTTGACTTCAGAAGGAGTAGCGGACCACACGACCCCATCTACATCAGTGGTGTGTAGGTGGAACAGGTCAAAAGCTAAGTTCCTCAGGGTCAGTATCACAAATAACCTGACTTGGTCTAACCAAGCAGAGTCCACCACCAAGAAGGCCCACCAGCACCTTTACTGCCTGAGAAAGCTGAAGAAATTTGGCCTGTCCCCTAAAACCCTCACTAATTTTTATAGATGCACCGTAAAAAGCATTCTTCTAGGGTGCATCACAACCAGGAATGGAAGTTGTCCTGTCCAAGACCGGAAGAAGCTTCAGAAGATCGTGAACACAGCCCAGCACATCACACAAACCAATCTTCTGTCCTTGGACTCACTTTACAGTGCACGTTGTCAGGATAATCAAGGACACGACCCACCTAGCCAACACACTTTTTGTCCCTCTTCCCTCCGGGAGAAGATTCAAGAGTATGAAGATTCGTACAGCCAGATTTGGGAACAGCTTCTTGCCAACTGTGATAAGACTGCTGAATGGATCCCGACCCCGATCTGGGCCATACCTTCCAAATATCCGGACCTGTCTCTCGGTTTTTTTTGCACTACCTTACTTTCCCTTTTTTGTTTTTTATTATGATTAATAATTTAAATTTTTACTATATTTACTATTGATTTGTACTCCAGGGAGCGTGAAACGCAGAATCAATTATCGCTGTGATGATTGTATGCTCTAGTAATTAATTGTTTGGCGACAATAAAGTAAAAGTACAAGTATCTGTCATTTTACCATACTATGCTGTGCTGTAATGAACTGATATCTGTGCTGGTGGCATGTAATTAAGAGATTATGTATGCTGTCCTTCCCCTATTGACTTGCTGTTCCTCCACTGTAACTAGATTACAGTTTATGGACATCAGAAAAGCTGCGGTGCATGATTTTTGGCAGAGAGGGTCTGTAAGCATTGGAATAAGTAGTGCATGACTACCACCATTTATTACTTGTGATGGAGGGAGGTATGACATACAGTGAAGATTAAATGAAGGGATATGAGCATGCACTTTAGCAAAGTATATCCTAACAAAGGCCAACATAACCCCTTTATAAGTGTTAGGACAAGCAAGTCTACCTACTTCTTTTGCTGTTGCCTCTTAAAGCCTTTCCTTTGTGTTACTTACTCTCAGAAAAGCGAGGGAACATTTAGTAAGTATACAAAATTATGAGGGGTATATATAAAGTAAATACAAGCAGGCTTTCTGCTCAAGTAGGGTGAGACTACAGCTACAGGTCATGGGTTAAGAGTGAAAAGTTTAAGGGGAATATGAAGTGGAACTCTTTCACTCAGAGGACAGTGAAAGTGCAGAAGGAGCTGCCAGTGCAAGTAGTGGATGCAGGTTCAATTTCAAAACTGAAGAGCAGTTTGGATAGGTACATGGATGGAATGGGTCCGGGGGGCTATGGTTTGGGTTTAGGCTGATGGAATGAGGCAGATTAACAGTGCAGCGTGGACTAGATAAGCCAAAGGGCTTGATTCTATGCCGTAGGTTTCTATAATTGAGTGTTCTGTTGAGATGGCAACCATACCCGAATAGGTGGCTGTGACTAAGCTATGAAGAATGTAGCAGTGCAGCGTATGTTTGTTAGGTAGAAATCCTGAACGTTAGAAATTATAGAATGGTAAATGATGACTGTAGCAAATTCACAGCAACTTACTTATACTGTATTCAATGTAAACAAGTTAATCACACACAACCCAGAGATTCTGCAGAAGTCTTGAGCAACACACTCAAAATGCTGAAGAAGTCAGTCGGTCAAGCAGCATCCTGATGAAGAATCTCTTAGACTGAACCACTGACTCTTTATTCCCTTCCATAGATGCTGCCTGGCTTGCTGAGTTCCTCCATCATTCTGATTATGTTAATCACACACGTCAACTGCCCATAAAACATGTGGAGAACTGCTCATTTTGACTTCCAATATTTAGTAAGACCTACCAGTGCATTCAATTGTACCCAAGATTTAGAGTATTCTCTCTTATAATAGTAGCCACACTTTCAGAAGTACATCATTGTCTCTAAGGTTATTTGGGAACTCTTGGAGAAGGGAAAGACATTACAGAAATGCAATATTTTTCTTTTGCCAAGTTTTGCATAGTTGGAAATGTTCTATTTTGAATGAGCCATTCAAAGGAGACTAAAGTAAATTAACTTGAATACTAGAATCATTATATCGAGTTAGAAAATAACTCAATACTCCAGCTCTTCCCTCCCTCAGATTAAAATATAATTAATCTCATGACAAGTTGGCAGTCACAATGGTTTGCAAAAGCAAGATGGATCACAGAATAACATACTCTGGGAGCATTTGGTGCATTCAAATGAACAACATGGGTTATGGATATTAAATTTATAAAAAAAAAGAGCTTCCTCAATGGACAAAGAAAAGCTTAAGGGGAAGTTATTATTTGGAAATTATCACATATTTTAGTAAGATATGTTATTAAAATGCATTTTCCTCCCAACCTGTTGGTAAATCAATAAATCAGTAACAAGGATACATGTGAAAAGAATTATTACTGGAAGAGGTGAAGTGAAATGCTTTTTCTACACAGATTTGATAAAATAAAACACATCACCCAAAGTAAAACATAAAATGCACAGAGAGAATGGAGAGTCAGAGTATACAGAAGTAGCATTCGTAAAAGGACAATAAAGTAATTAATCTTTTTTTTATTAACACACCTTTTATTAAGTCTCATCTTCCTGAAATTTGAAGATTAATCAAGATATTAAGATGATGAGAGGCAGCAATCATGTGGGTAGTCAGAGGCTTTTTCCCAGGGCTGAAATGGTTGCCACAAGAGGACACAGGTTTAAGGTGCTGGGGAACAGGTACAGAGGAGATGTCAGGGGTAAATTTTTTTACTCAGAGAGCAGTGAGTGCATGGAATAGAGGGCAATGGGGAAGTCTAGTAATTTCTAAGGTAGGGACATGTTCAGCACAATTTTGTGGGTCGAAGGGCCTGTATTATGCTTTAAGTTTTCTATGTTTCTATCAGCTTACAGAATGGTATGAGCACACAAGAAATAACAGTAATGGCATGGCTGCTTAATCAAAGTAAATACTCTATTTATTGCACAGGTTATTAAAATATTTATAAGCCTCTATATTATTTTGCAATTTAAGACTGAACTAATTACAAGTGATAAAATCTTTATAAATGCTTCCTACTATTTGGTTTTCCTTGGAAAGTCTGCATTTCTTGGGCAAAGTTTCATTGGCAGAAGTTGTCTTACTTCACCTAGGTGATCATATATCACCAGACCTCAGAAGTACACTGAGCACAAGCTCAAGATTCTGCCTCAATTTCTCACATTCCAGTTTAATAGAGAACAATGGGGAAGAACAACTATGGGTGCTTTTATTATTGCTAGGATACAGCAACTGACGAGTGCACAGACAGAAACAGCAACTCAAGAGTGCACAGACTTAACCCGTGACCTATATTCACTCATCAGTTCAGTTACAAATTATTTTAGATTGCAGAACATAGGTGGAGTTAAATGCTATCTAAGTATTTTTAATGCATAGCGCACTCATCAGTACAAATATAACTTGACCCCATTAATACCAAACTAGCTTCAAATGCAATATATAAATATGAGATTGTTTTCACTTCATATGAATGCAATACTCAACTGAATAATTTACTTTTTCAACATATCTTCAAAAGCTAAATAATTAAAATCGTGAAACAGAACACTAAATAGAACCTGGATTATAGTTTACTCACAGAAGTCACATCCTTAACCATGCGCTCTCCTTCAAAAACATCTAAAGGCAGCAGAACAGGATATACAGTACAACTACAGTCACTGAACTAACCAGAGGAAAAGTATCTGACCAATATAATTTAAGTCCCTCAAAGCTGCAGCCAATATATGGATAAACTCTTAATTTTTATTTGCTTGTACGGTATTTTGAGTGACCGTGCAGTTGCAATATTATTCCTAACCTCACAATTTGAAACCAAAGTGATAAGAGCAGCAATCTTTTGTTTAAGTCAATCCCTTACAGAATGTGAAAAATGATTAGCAAGACCAGTATTTCTTGCATATTGTTAATTTCTCTTGAACTGACTGGCTTTCAGCAATCAATAGAGAACATTTGTCTCAGTTTTTTTTAAAACAGTTCACTTAACATGACTTGCTGCTACTTCAAATATCAAACAGGTAGATAAAGCAATTGAATTATAAGGCACTGCACCATCATGAAATTCTGCTAAATACATCTAAAAGCAGAAAACTGGCTTTCTTCATATTTCGGTAACTCAAATAAGTTGCCAAGTGTTACCACGTTTTACAACTTGGAGCAGAACAACAGAGATGGTTTGCAATCACAGAACGAGAATTAACCATTAATCTAGAGAAACCAATATGAACTCAAGTCAAGTCGCTTTTTATTGTCATTTCGACCATAAACTGCTGGTACTACACAGTAAAAATGAAACAACGTCCCTCCAGGACCATAGTGCTACAAGAAACAACACAAAACTACACTAGACTATGTGAGACAACTGAAGACTACACTAGACTACTGACCTACACAGGACTACATAAAGTGCACTAACAGTGCAGGGCTGTACAATAATTAATAAATAATTACTAAACAATACAATAGGCACAATAGAGGACAAATGTCAACATAATAATAAATGATGTAGATGTCACTCTAGACTCTGGGTATTGAGAAGTCTGATGGCTTGGGGGAAGAAACTGTTGCACAGTCTGGTCATGAGAGCCCGAATGCTTCGGGACCTTTTGCCAGATGGCAGGAGGGAGAAGAGTTTGTGTGAGGGGTGCGTGGGGTCCTTCACAATGTTGTTAGCTTTGCAGGTGCAGCGTGTGGTTTAACTGTCTGTAATGACGGGAAGAGACACCCCGATGATCTTCTCAGCTGACCTCACTAACCGCTGCAGGGTCCTGCTATCTGAGACGGTGCAATTCCAGAACCAGGCAGTGATGCAGCTGCTCAAGATGCTCTCAATACAACCCCTGTAGAATGTGGTGAGGATGGGGGGGGGGGGGGGGGGTGGAAGATGGACTTTTCTCAGCCTTTGTAGAAAGTAGAGGCACAGCTGGGCTTTCTTGGTTACGGAGCTGGTGTTGAGGGACCAGGTGAGATTCTCAGCCAAGTGAACACCAAGAAATTTGGTGCTCTTAATGATCTCAATGGAGGAGCAGTCAATGTTCAGCGGAGAGTGGTCGCTCCATGCCCTCCTGAAGTCAACAACTACCTCTTTTGTTCACATTCAGAGACAGGTTGTTGGTTCTGCACCAGTCTGTATGCTGACTCGTTGTTCTTGCTGATGAGTCCCACCACAGTCCTGTCATTGGCAAACTTGATGATGTAATTCGAGCTGTGTGTTGCTGCACTGTCATGGGCCAACACAGTGAACAGTAGTGGACTGAGTACACAGCCCTGGGGGGGCCACATGCTCAGTGTGATGGTGTTGGAGATGCTGCTCCCGATCCGGACTGACTGAGTTCTCCCAGTTTCAGCTTTCCAATCAGGTGCTGAGGAAAGATTGTGTTGAATGCTGAACTGCAGTCAAACAGCATTCAAACGTACATGTCTTTTTTGACCGGGTAGGCGAGGGCCAGGTGGAGGGTGGTGGCGATGGTGTCGTCTGTTGAGCGGTTGGGACAATACACGAACTGCAGAGGGTCCAGTGAGGGGGGTAGCAGGGTCTTGATGTGCCTCATGACAAGCCTCTCGAAACACTTCATCATGATGGATGTGATGCAACGGGACGGTAGTCATTGAGGCAGGACACTGAAGACTTCTTCAGCATGGGGATGATGGTGGCAGCCTTGAAGTACGTTGGAACAACGGCACTGCTCATGAAGATGTTGAAGATGTCAATGAGAACATCTGCCAGCTGGTCTTCACACCCTCTGAGCACTCTGCCAGGAATATTGTCTGGTCCAGCAGCCTTCCGTGGGTACACCCTGCATAGAGTTCTCCTCACATCGGCCATGGTAAGACACAGCACCTGGTCATTGGGAGGAGGAGTGGTCTTTCTCGCCATGACGTCATTTTCTGCCTCAAAACGAGCTTAGAAGTTGTTCGGCGCATCTGGGAGGGAGGCACTGCCAGCACAGGCAGGTGACCTTGTCCTGGATGCCCTTCCACAGGCACCATGTGTCGCTGCTGTCCTGGAAGTGGCTGTGGATTCGCAGGGCGTGTGCACTCTTTGCCTCTCTGATGCCCTTGCTGGTGTTAGGGCTGCCTTGTTGCCTGCTCTGAAGGCGGATTCACAGGTCCTCAGCAGCACACGCAACTCCGCAGTCATCCATGGCTTCTGGTTAGAGTGTGTAGTGATGGTCTTGTACACAGTGACGTAATCAATGCACTCAATAGCAGAATTTAAAATTAATCAAATAATCAAATAAATCTGGAATATAATACTACTGCCAAATTTTTCAATGTTTATGTAACAAACTAATATAAAACCGCAGCTGTCCATAAAGAAGGAAATATACCAACCTTCATTATTTGGCCTTATTGTGATTCCAGAAACCAAGGTCATGTGATTGATTCTTAACTGACTTCCCAAATCCCCTAGCAAGTCATCCAATCCAAGGGAAAAATCAGGAAGTATCAATAAATACTGGTCATATCAGTAAAACCTTACCTGCTGTGAATGAATGTTTTTTTCAAAAAAGCCCTCTATTTAAATTTCAGGTTACAAGTTAAGGAATAATATTGAACCTGCATGATCACTCCATTATTGCCAAGACAAACACACTGGTTTGTATGTCAACAGTAAGGTGCTTAACCAGAATGCAGAAGACAAAAATCTACAAATACAAAAATAAATAATATAATAAGCAAGAACTATCAAGAACATGAGACGAAGAGTCCTTGGAAGTCAGTCCATTGATTGTAGAAACATTTCAATGATGGGGCAATTGAAGTTATACCATTCAGTTCAAGAGCCTGATGGTAGAGGGGTAGTAACTGCTCCTGAACCTGCTATTTTGAGTCCTGAGGTTTTTGTACCTTCTTCCTGATGGCAGTAGCAAGAACAAAACATGTCCTGGGTGGTGGTAGTGGAATCCCTGATGATGGATGCTGCCTTCCCACAACACTGCTTCATATGCTCAATTGTTGAAAGGGCTTTACCTGTGATATACTGTGTCATATCCAATACTTTTTGAAAAATATTCCATTCAAGGCCATTTGTGCTTCTATACCAGGCTTCAATGCAGTCAGTCAATATACACTCCACTGCACATCTAAAATGTTGATATACTTCTATAGAAGTCATCCTGCATCTCCGCAAATTCCTAAGGAAGTAGAAGCACTGCAATGCTTTCTTTGTCCTTATATGCTGTACCCAGGATAGCTCTTCCAAAAATATAACACCTAGGAACTTAAAGTTACTAACCCTCTCCACCTCTGATCCTCCGATGAGGATTACCTCATGGACCTCTGGGTTTTCTTCTCCTGAAGTCTATAATCAGCTCCTTGGTCTTGCTTACATTGAATGAGAGGTTGTTGTTATGATACCACAGCTGAACTTCTAATCTCCCTCCTACCTTCTGATTCAACATCACCTTTGATTCAGCCTAGAACAGTGGTGTCATCAGCAAACTTGAGTATAACATTACAGCTGTGCCTAGACACTTAGTCATAAGTATAAAGCAAGTAAAGCAGAGGACTAAGAACTGACTGGGGTCTGCAAGTGAGGAAATTGATGATCCAAATGCACACAAAGGTATTGAGGCCAAGGTCTTGGAAAGTAGTGATTAGTTTTGAGGGGATGATAGTATTGAACGCCAAGCTGTAATCAATAAAGAACAATCTGATGTATGCATCTTTCCTGTCCAGGTGTTCCAGCAATGAGTGAAGTGCTAATGAGACCTGCTCAGACCTATTGCTCCAGCAGGCAAAATGGAAAGGACTTTTTGGGCAGCAGTTGATGTTTCATCATCAAGCTCTCAAAACACTTCTTCACTGTGGATGTAGGTGCTACTGGGCAAAAGTCATTGAGGCATAGCTGGTATAATTGAAGCCTACTTGAAGCAGGGGCTGCCAAAGCGAGAGGTTGATCTCAGTGAATCTCAGTGATCACCAGCCAGTTGATCAGCACCCGGTCTTCAGTCATTGACCAGGTACTCCATCTAGGACGTATACTTTTTGTGGGTTCACCCTCCTGAAGGCTGCTCGCACATTGTCTTCAGAGACTAAAATCATAGGATTGTAGCGGTGTGCTACACGCAGCGCTAAAATTACGACACGGAGTCGGTAACTGCAGTCGAAGGAAAAACTTTATTCGAAATCCTCAGCCTCACTTTTAAGCCTCTCTCAACCTGCCCCCCGTGGCGGACAGGCTCCAAAGCTCTGTGCTCGCAAACCCCCGTAGGCTATCTAATTGTGAGCCGGTTCGGATGTGCCAGGAAATGGGTCGCCACATAAACCCCCCCAGAACCGGCGATACACCCCCCAATGTCCACAGTCTGGGCCAGAACCTGCTTGGGAGGTTGGCCTCTGCACCGAGGTGCCGGAAACTCGGCCAGTTGCACCAGGTCCAGATGGACCGGTTTGAGGCGGTCCACCGTGAAAACCTCCTCTTTCCCCCCAACGTCCAGCACGAACGTGGACCCGTTGTTCCGGAGCACCATAAACGGCCCCTCGTATGGCCGCTGCAGCGGTGGCCGATGCCCGCCCCTTCGTACAAACACAAACTTACAGTTCTGTAGGTCTTTGGGTACGCAGGTCGGGTGCCGCCCGTGCTGTGAAGTGGGTATGGGGGCCAGGTTACCAAGCTTCTCGCGTAGTCTGCCCAGGACTGCTGCAGGATCTTCCTCTTGCCCCCGCGGGGCTGGTAGGAACTCCCCGGGGACGACCAGGGGCGCGCCGTATACCAACTCGGCCGACAAGGCGTGCAGGTCGTCCTTGGGCGCTGTGCGGATGCCGAGTAGGACCCAGGGAAGCTCGTCCGCCCAGTTGGCTCCTCGCAGGCGGGCCATGAGGGCCGACTTCAGGTGACGGTGGAAACGCTCCACTAGCCCGTTCGACTGTGGGTGGTAGGCAGTTGTGTGGTGCAGCTGAGTCCCCAGAAGGCTGGCCATCGCTGACCACAGGCCGGAGGTGAACTGGGCGCCTCTGTCGGAGGCAATGTGGGCCGGTACACCAAAGCGAGATATCCAGGTGGCGATCAGGGTTCGGGCGCAAGATTCGGAGGTGGTGTCGGTGAGCGGGACCGCCTCTGGCCATCTTGTGAACCGGTCCACAATAGTCAGGAGGTGCCGCGCTCCGCAGGACACCGGCAGGGGGCCCACGATATCCACATGAATGTGGTCGAAACGCCGGTGGGCGGGATGGAACTGCTGCGGTGGGGCTTTGGTGTGCCGCTGCACCTTGGCCGTCTGGCAGTGCATGCACATTTTGGCCCATTCACTGACCTGTTTGCGGAGTCCGTGCCAAACGAACCTGCTGGAAACCATCCGGACAGTTGTCCGGATGGAGGGATGTGCCAAGTTATGAATGGAGTCGAAAACACGGCGTCGCCAGGCTGTCGGGACGACGGGACGGGGCTGGCCTGTAGCGACGTCACAGAGTAGTGTCCTCTCACCCGGGCCCACGGGGAGGTCCTGGAGCTGCAAACCGGAGACTGCGGTTCTATAACTCGGAATCTCCTCATCCGCCTGCTGCGCCTCTGCCAGTGCCTCAAAGTCTACCCCTTGGGAAAGGGCATGAACGGTAGGGTGAGAGAGCGCGTCTGCCACGACATTGTCCTTACCAAAGACGTGCCGGACATCCGTCGTGTATTCAGAGATGTAGGACAGGTGGCGTTGCTGGCGGGACGACCAGGGGTCGGACGCTTTCGTAAACGCAAAGGTAAGCGGTTTGTGGTCCGTGAATGCGGTGAAGGGCCGACCTTCTAGGAAGTACCTGAAATGCCGGATTGCCAGGTAGAGCGCCAACAGTTCCCGGTCGAAAGCACTGTACTTGAGCTCGGGTGGCCGCAGGTGTTTGCTGAAAAACGCCAGGGGTTGCCAGCGACCTGCGATGAGTTGCTCCAGCACCCCACCGACTGCCGTGTTAGATGCGTCCACTGTGAGGGCGATAGGGGCGTCCATTCTGGGATGTACTAGCATTGCAGCGTTCGCCAAAGCTTCCTTCGTTTGAACGAAAGCGGCGGCGGACTCCTCGTCCCAGGTAATGTTCTTGCTCGCACCCAACATCAGGGCGAACAGGGGGCGCATGATCCGGGCAGCTGAAGGGAGGAAGCGGCAGTAGAAATTGACCATACCTACGAATTCCTGAAGGCCTTTGATCGTGGTGGGTCGGGGAAAGTGGCGGACCGCATCTACCTTAGCAGGCAGAGGGGTTGCACCGTCTTTAGTAATCCTGTGGCCCAGGAAGTCAATGGTATTGAGTCCGAACTGGCATTTGGCGGGGTTGATTGTAAGACCGTACTCACTCAGTCGGGCGCAGAGTTGATGGAGGTGGGACAGATGCTCCTGACGACTGCTGCTGGCTATGAGGATGTCATCCAAATAGATGAACGCGAAGTCCAGGTCCCGTCCCACCGCGTCCATTAACCGCTGGAACACCTGTGCAGCATTCTTCAGGCCGAACAGCATGCAGAAGAACTCAAAAAGGCCAAACGGGGTGATGAGAGCCGTTTTGGGGACGTCGTCAGGATGCATCGGGATTTGATGGTACCCTCGGACGAGGTCTACCTTGGAGAAGATCCGTGCGCCGTGCAAGTTTGCTGCAAAGTCCTGAATGTGCAGCACAGGGTAGCGGTCCGGTGTGGTAGCCTCGTTCAGCCTGTGGTAGTCGCCGCAAGGTCTCCAGCCCCCTGTCGCTTTGGGCACCATGTGCAGGGGGGAGGCCCATGGGCTGTCGGACCGCCGGATGATCCCCAATTCCTCCATCCTCTGGAACTCCTCCTTCGCCAGTCGGAGCTTGTCCGGGGGAAGCCGCCGAGCGCAGGCGTGGAGGGGTGGTCCCTGTGTCGGGATGTGGTGCTGTACGCCGTGCCTGGGCATGGCCGCTGTGAACTGCGGTGCCAGAACCGATGGGAAATCCGCCAGGACCCTGGTGAAGTCGTTGTCGGACAGCGTGATGGAGCCGAGGTGAGGGGCTGGCAACTGGGCTGCACCCAGGGAGAACGTCTGAAAGGTCTCGGCGTGTACCAGTCTCTTCCTGGGCAGGTCGGCCAGTAGGCTGTGAGCTCGCAAAAAATCTGCACCCAGAAGCGGTTGGGCTACGGCGGCCAGTGTGAAGTCCCACGTGAACTGGCTGGAGCCGAACTGTAGCTGCACCTGACGGGTGCCATAGGTCCTTACTGTGCTGCCATTCACGGCCCTCAGGGGGGGACCCGGTGCCCTGCTGCGGGTGTCGTAACTCGTCGGAGGTAAAATGCTGATCTCAGCCCAAGTATCGACCAAAAACCGGCGTCCCGACCTTCTATCCCACACATACAGGAGGCTATCCCGATGGCCAGCCGCCGTAGCCATCAGCGGCGGCTGGCCCTGGCGTTTCCCGGGAACTTGCAGGGCGGGCGACAACGGCGGGCTTCTGCGCCCCACCGCTGGTGGTAGAAGCACCAGTGTTCCTTGGGCCGGGGGTTGGCGGGCTCTGCGGCCGGGCCTGGACTGGTTTGCTGCTGGGAGCGTGGCTGGGAGATCTGTGCGATGGACGCCCCGCTCACCTTTTTGGCGTTCCACAGCAAGTCCGCCCGGGCTGCCACCTTCCGGGGGTCACTGAAATCCGCGTCGGACAGCAGCAGGCGTATGTCCTCGGGCAGCTGCTCCAGGAATGCCTGCTCAAACATGAGGCAGGGTGTGTGTCCGTCGGTGAGAGACAACATCTCATTCATTAAAGCCGATGGGGGTCTGTCGCCCAAGCCATCCAGGTGCAGTAAACGGGCAGCCCGCTCGCGCCGTGAGAGTCCAAAAGTCCTGAGGAGCAGGGCTTTGAATTCCGTGTACTTGCCGTCTGCCGGGAGCGACTGTACGAACTCCGCGACCTGGGCCGCTGTGTCCTGGTTGAGGGAGCTCACCACGTAGTAGTAGCGAGTGTCTTCTGAGGTGATCCGGCGAATGTGGAATTGGGCTTCGGCTTGCTGGAACCATAGGTTCGGTCGCTGTGTCCAGAAACCCAGCAGTTTCAACGAAACCGCATGAACAGAGGCGGCGTCGGTCATTTCTGGTCCAAAAATCGTTTGGACCGTCGGGGTCACCAATTGTAGCGGTGTGCTACACACAGCGCTAAAATTACGACACGGAGTCGGTAACTGCAGTCGGAGGAAAAACTTTATTTGAAATCCTCAGCCTCACTTTTAAGCCTCTCTCAACCTGCCCCCCGTGGCGCAGAGGCTCCAAAGCTCTGTGCTCGCAAACCCCCGTAGGCTATCTAATTGTGAGCCGGTTCGGATGTGCCAGGAAATGGGTCGCCACAGGATCATCAGGGGATACAAGAGTTTGTGACAGTCAAAGCAAGCAAAGAAGGCATTGAGCTCAACTGGAAGCGAAGGCCGGCTGTCTCCTATGTCATTTGATATTACTTAAAAAGAGGTGATAGTATTCAAGACCTGACATAACTGTTGAGCAACCTTCCTTGATTCAAGTTTATCCCAAAATTGCCACTTTGCCCATGAACTGGTTTTCCAGAGATCATACCCGGACCTCTTGTAACTCTTGTTAGTCACCAGACTTTAATGCCTCTGAGATGCCTCTCAGCAGATTTCAGATCTCATGGCTCATCCAGGGCTTCTGACTGGGGAAGAATCTGAATGATTTTGTGGGGCCACACTCATTTACAGCTGTTTTAATAAAGTCAATCACCACTATGGTGTATTCATACAAATCCCCAGAGAGTGCACAGCCCAGTCCACTGACTTGAAGCAATCCCGTAGTCATTCCTCTGCCTCCCGTGACCACTCCTTTGTTGTCCTAATCTCTGAAGTTTTGCACTATAGCCTCTGGCTGAATGCAGGTAGGAGAAGGACAACCAAGTGATCAGATTTACCAAAATGTGGTCCAGGCATGGAATGGTAGGCATTTCTTACCTTAGTATGACAGTGATCCAGTATGTTGGGACCTCTGGTGCTACAAATTATATGCTGATGGTAACTGAACAGCGTTTTCTTCAAATAAGCCTAGTTTGATGTCTCTGACTGTGATTTGAAATGTGTCGGGATGGACTCTTCCTTGTTTGGAGATGGCATCATTCAGTATTGCAAGTGCTTGATTATAGTCAGCCACAGATGATATGTAAATTGCAGTCAGAATCACAGCAATCTATTTTAGACTATTTCAGTACTGTCTACTTTAAAGTAAGCAACAAAATTACATGATCTAGTGTAGCCCGGACAGTTTTACTAGCAACAGTGATGACTGTATTTACGATCCTAACAGAAAATTGGGTTTAAGATACTTTGTTCAAATATAAAATAATTGTCAATTCTACTTCTTTGGAACTCTCACAAATTTCAGCAGGCATCTTACTGAAATTAAGATTAATAACTTATTGTTCTAGAAGTGATCTTTCAATTCAGCTTTTCTAAATTACCAAATCATAGCTTCCTACTGCTTTATCAGCAAAAGAAAAAATTCTTACAAGGTAAACAAATTGACTGGATCTCCGAGAAAAAAAATTGTACATCTTTCAATAGAGGACACAAAAGAGTTAAAAAGCACAATGAAACCTGCTGATATTAGAGAACTGACAGGTAGCACATACAATCACTAAAATAGAATCAAATCAAGGGTAAATTCTGTAACCAACTTAAAAGAGATGATTCAGAACACATCCACTTGAATTGGAGTCAGATTTAGATGATTAACATGGAATGAAACAGCAATCTGATCCATTAGATATGCTATATCATTCAATAAGATCATGGCTGATTGAAATTTGCCTCTGCTTCACTTTCGTGTCTTTTATTTTACCAATTTCAGTCTTTAATATATTGAAGATTCAGTCCCCAAAAGCTCTCTGGATATAAGGAATTTCAAAGATTAACAACCCTCAAAAGAAATTTGTCTTAATTTCTAACCAATACTGGCACCCTGCTATTCTAAAACTAACCCTTCCCCTTAACCTTTAAGTTCTGGATTCCACCATGAAGCTTTTTCTCCTTCCATCAAGCTTTTATGCAGTATAATTATTAAACACCAAATTTTAGCACACTACAGCAATTAAACTGCATCAATTATTTACATTAATTCAGATTCATATTATATCAAGCTAATCGACTAATAATTACTCAAAGAGCATTTCTCAAGAACCATCCCAACTTGAAAACTGGAACTATTTGATAATGTTAACAAGTTTCACAACATATGCCAGTGATATTAAATCTAATTCTGATTCTGAGACAACGCTAAACTGAAGACCACGCCTTTTTAAAATGTTCTTTTTCAAAGTCTCAACATGAAAAAGAATTCCAATAATTCTTTTACCTGATATTCTTCAAGAGTTCAAATTAATTTTCTTGCAGGCATTCTATTGTTTCTTTGTATTTACTGTGAATCAATGAAAAAAACTGCACTTCAAATTCTAAATTAAATTGTAAAATCAATAAGGATCAGAATCAGAATCAGGTTTATTAACACTGGCATGTGACGTGAAATTTGTTAACTTAGCAGCAGCAGTTCAATGCAATACATAATCTAGAAAAGAAAAATAAAATAAATACTAAGTAAATCAATTACAGTATGCGTATATTGAATAGATTAAAAACTTGCAAATAACAGAAATACTGTATACTTGAAAAAGTGAGGTAGTGTCCAAGGGCTCAATGTCCATTTAGGAATTGGATGGCAGAGGGGAAGAAGCTGTTCCTGAATCACTGTGTGTGTGCCTTCAGGCCTTTGTACCTCCTACCTGATAGTAACAGTGAGAAAAGGGCATGCTCTGAGTGCTGGAGATCCTTAATAATGGATGCCGCCTTTTAAAAACACCTCGCCCTGAAGATGTCCTGGGCACTTTGTAGGCTAGTACCCACCCCTTATGAGCAAGGAAGTTTTATTAGGTATATTTACAGGACTTAAGAAAGTTTCTTACATAGTACAGACAAAATACACAGTAATCTTTCAAAGTGACATATCAGTGAAATACACAGGTTGATCATACTGCAAACAAAATATTCATTTGAGAATTTTAATATTTTAATCACAAAAGGAAGTATGCCAACGTATTCTGAAATGTATTAGATTAAGATACATTTATTTTATTTTTATGAAGGTATCACAACAAGAAAACAATACGGGATCAGTAACCCGAATCATGCAGTTAGAATTACAGCCTAGGAAAATCTATCTATAATGTATATACACACACACACACAGTTCAATATAGTAAAGGTTTTATTAAACTGGGCCAGAGTTCTTGCCTCAAACAGATTTCCATGCATTTAATTTTTCAGACTCAGAAAGAGAAGGTAATTACCAATTTTGACATTGCCAGTGAATTATCTATTAAACATCTGCAGATTTTGTCAAATGAATGCAATAAGGGTAATCTATGATGTGGTAACCAAACTGTTATTTAGTTCAGTGCACGTATAGGCAATTGTCCAAGTGATAGTAATCAGTGTTCAAACTTAACAATATAGGGTAGTAGCATTTAGAATAAATGTATTTGGTTTCACCATACTGAAAACTGCATTTTAAAACTTCTGAGCAACACACAAAGGTAAGGTCATCTTCAAACCAAAAAAAAAGTTTCACTGTACATGTATAAAGCAAAGTCACCAAATCAAAGCTCTACAGTTCAGCCTCAAATACTGCCGAGTTAAATTACTGGAAATCAAATAACGACTAGCAAGTGAAGGTGGTAAGAACATCCCAATACAGATGCCAAGGACAAGGCTGAAACATTTGCACCATTTTCAGTAAAAAATGCAGTGGATGATCCTCTTTGGCTTTGTGGTGAGAGTCTCATTATCACGGAAGCTAGGTTTTCAGTCAATTTAGTTCACTTTTAGGAAAAAGGCCATAGGCTCTATAATTAAAGGGAAATAGACCCTTACTTCACCATTCATAGGTTCCTTAATGTTATAGACCTCAAATAAATCTACCAGAGTCTTTTACTCCATAGAAAATAAACTCAGAGCCTCTCCTTCAAACAATTTCCTTATTTCCTTCTGTCATAGCACAGGCTGTAAGACAATCCAGTACTCTTTGGTAACAGGCTTAAATTGGAAGAATATAGACTTGGCACCATTGGTTAAAAAAACAGGTTAGATCATGTAACTGTTGACTAATTTGTCTGACATCAATAGCGATCAAATTAATGGAAAACAATTCTGGGAGGCATATATCACCATTGAGAGGCATGTTAATTAAGCCCAATCAACATGGATTCAGAGGAAGGCTGTGACTGATTAACTGAGCAGTGAAAAGGAATGATGATGTTTGAGTATTTGACATTGTAGAGATGGATGAAGAAAGTGAAAGCCCATGGTACTTCAAGGGGAGATGGCAAGAAGGGTCAATATTTGTCTCAACTGTAGAAACCAAAGGATCAATTGGAAATTTAGTGATTGGAGGGAAATACACAGAAGGGTTCTGCAGGCTCAGTATAAGGTGCACTTTGGGCTATGGAAAACCTGACTTGTAGAAATCCAGCTGCATAAATATTCCCATATATATTTGGAGCATTTAGTGTTTGGTGGTACTTATTAATGATTGGATACAGAGGGCATTACGGGCAATGTTAGGGTGAATACTCAGTGATGACAAGTGGATTTAGTGCAATACAGATTTCTTCACAAGTCAGTGCTTACAAACACTGCTCAGAAACAGAACCTTTATATAATGCAGGGAGTGTCTGTACTAATATCTAAATAGGATTCAATATAAAGTGCATGGTTTAGACATTCACTCATAATTCCAAAAATAGCAGAGAGGTTGATTCTAAGGAAGAAAGCACAGAAGTAGCAAATGAAATTCATTTCATAAAGTTGTGAGAAAAGGCACTTGCAGAATGTCAGGCTACAGACTATATAGCATATGGCAGCTTACTAAAGAATTAGAGAAGAGCAGAGGAAATGCAAAATTCTTGTTCTGGTCTTCCTGTACAGTAACAAATGAAGAACACTACACAGTGCACAGATAAGATACAAGGTTGTTGCCCAGAAGAACACATCTTTTGGAGGTAGAAACCTTCACTACATTTAAGAATCTCCAAGTTTACGGACCAAGAAGTGGGAAGTTAAATCAACCCAAAGTCCAGTTTATTTTTCCTGACACAGACATAAGCCTAATGGCTTCCATCTGTACTGTAAATGTCTTTAATTTTATATAATCAAAGTACTAAGATAGCCCCTACATTGTGGCTGATTAGATATTAATTTTGGTATTTATTTTACCACTAGTCCCTACTAAAATCTCAAACCTTTTCCACCATAACTTTTTAATTACATCTTTCTTAAATGAAATTTATATCAACATAAAAGTATCAAATGTTTTTGCTTGTGCATAAAGATCAGATGAATCATGAATAAAAATGGTTTCTGGTTGTCACATTGCTCACATACGACAACCAGAAACTATAAAGAAGCAACATATATTTCATTGCAACTGCACAAGAAAATGCTATCCAGGTTGAAAAAATACTATTTTAAAAATTAAAAGATACACAAGTAAAATTACGCGTTAACAAAATAACACAGTGTATTAATGGGAAAAAAAACTAATTTAAAAAAAAACAAGTGAGGATGCCATAATACTTGGGTATATAAAATACAATGTACAATATCTTACAATGAAATCATGTAAACAATTGAGGCTTAATAACATACTGCCAGTTCAAAAACAAAAGGAAACATGTCTTATTCTATTTACATACTGATCAAAATCTGCAGCATCATGGAAATATGGCACCTCTACTTCATATATGAAAGGCAAAATTCTTGTTTAAGGAATAGAATGGAAACATTATTCTTTCAAAATCTGTGTAATAAAGTACAGAGATACCCAAAATCTCATTTGGTCCTCATTAAGGAGGGATCACTAATGAAAAACAAATTGGGTCAAGCTATCCTATGGATATTTTCATAATTATGGCTATACATGCATGTTGCTGGCATTGCTATTTAACACTCTTATATAATAATGATATATAGTACTGGATACACCAGCAAGAGAGAGGGGATTGCATTCCTAGAAAATAGTCTGTATTGCTATTTTTCATAAAGTGATGCCATGTCATTTGTGTGTGTGTCAAGATATCCAAAAAAAGTTGTATTTACTTACTTTTTCTTAAATCATTAATATTGTAACGTTTCCTTGAGAGTGGATTTATTAATAGCTGATTGTTTCTCAGACTCTCAGAATTTTGGGGAGTGGATTGTGAATTCTGCAAGAACAAATATGGATAACCCAAATGACCACAAATGAGAGAAAATCTGCAGAAGCTGGACCCATCATAAGGTCAGAAGTGGGGATGTTTGCACAATGTTCTGCACCATTTGTGATTCCTCAGACAGTGAAGCAACTCATAGCCAAACACAGCAGGACCTGGACAATACCCAGGCTTCGGCTGACGAGTGGCAAGAAACACTTGAGCCACACAAGTACCAAGCAATGACCACCCCAACAAGAGAGGCTCGAACCATCGTCCCTTGACATTCAGTGGCATCACCATCACTGAAGCCCCTACAATCAACATCCTGAAGGGTACCACTGACAGGAAACTGAACTGGTCTAGCAACATACACACTGTGGCTACCAGAACAGGTCAAACGTTAGGAATCCCACAGCATGTAACTCACATCCTGACTCCCCAAAGCCTGTCCATCATCTACTAGGCTTAGGTCAGGAGTGTAATGGAATACTAGCCACTCATCTGGATGAGTGCAGCTCCATCAACACTCAAGAAGCTTGACTCCATCCAGTAAAGGCAGCCCACTTGATTGATACCCCTTCCACAAGCACCCAATCCCTCCACCATCGACAAACAGTTACAGTAGTGGGTACTATCTACAAGATGCTCTGCAACAATATACCAAAGATGCTAAGGCAGACCCAAGACCACTACCATCTAAAGGACAAAAACAGCAGATACCTGGGAACACCACCACTTGCATATCCCCCTCCAAGTCACTCACTATCCTTACTTGGAAACATATTGCTGTTCCTTCATTGTTGCTGGGTCAAAATCATGGAATTCCCTCCCTAACTGCACTGTGGGGGTACCTACACATCAGGGACTGCAGTGCTTCAAGGCAGCAGTTCATCACCTTCTCAAGGGCAACTAGGGATGGGCAATAAATGGTGACTTGGCTGGCGATTGTCACATCCCGTAAATGAAAAAATAAAGACAGGAAACAAACATTTCAAATCAGCAATTTAAACTTGTGAGTAACTGTGCTACAATTTTTTCTGTTTTTCAGAGCAAGAGACTAAATATCCATTTCAGTACATTATTTTCACATATTGACTATTGATTTTTAATGTGTATGTTATTTCTAAAAACAATGCAAACAGCATTCTGCAACTGTTCACCACTGATCGCTCCCACATTTTTCTTAGCTAAAACCACACATTACATTCACCAAGCCAATCAGTAACCAACATACTTAGACCCTAGTTCACACTTCCCATCAAAACCACTGGCACACATTGAGGAAATGAAAAAATATTCCCTCATAGAAACAGTCATTTAAATACATGTGAAAAGCTTGAAATGCTAATTGCAGCAGTAAGTACAATTATATTTAAATAAGTTCATATTTAATTATGAAGACACATAGCTTAAAAACTTGTGCTATTTTCTTTCATGAATATATGTGTGTGTGTGTGTGTGTGTGTATATATATATATAAATAAGTCTTCTGAAAGTTAAGGCTGATTCTTGTTGCACCTTCATCTTAGATCATGCTTTCCAGATCTTAAACTCTCCATTTTCTTTGTTCTCTTTCTTTCCTATCAATAAGCATTTTATTTTTGCCAAGTGAACCAAGTATCGTGTAAGCAAAGCTGATGATAAATGTCAATTATATCAATGGATTAAGACTGGAGAAAAGAAAGCAGCAACCTAAAACACTTACTAAACGGAAGAGCTCTAACTTCAGTGGGATGACAGAAAACTTACCAGTGTACAAAGATAAGCCACCAACTGGGATTTTAAAAACTGAAATACTTTTAAGAGCAAATGACTTAAGTAGAGAGCTACAATCCCATTAAGGGGGAAATAGTGGGGGTGTCAAAGTTAGAGCCGTCTCATTGATAAAGAAAAATAAAATGTGATGAAATTTTAAAAATCTGAATTATTTACCTTAGCTGCATCACGTAAGAATCATGCTTAACGTAGCAAGCGAGGATAGGTGTTCAATAGGAAAATGAGGCAAGCAAAAAGAAACTACGAGAGCAGAACAACAGCTAATAATAAAAGGAACTGAAAACCTTCTATGTGCATGCAAACAGGAGGAGGATATTAGGAGCATGAAGCAGTTCAGGTGCCAATTCATACTTGGAGACAGAAGTCAAGACTAGAATACTTAAAATACATGGCACCACATTTTAAACAAAAGAATGTTGCCAATATTAGTAGAAGAGTTTGTGGAGATAGGATCGTGCAGAAATTTGATAGGGTGGATTAAAAAAGCTAGCTTCTGTTAAAATAAACAAATTACTATCTGCACACACAAAATGCTGGTGGAACACATGTTCAGCTTTTTGTGTGTTGTTGTTTGAATTTCCAGCATCTGCAGATTTCCTCGTGTTTGCTCTTTAAAATCACTATCTGGATAGTTTTTACGCTAGGTCAATGGAAGTAGTAGAGGGGCTGACTGCAGAAGGGCTGCCATAATCTTGCAATATTCCCTAGATATACAGGAGACACTTGAGGACTAGAGAAAGAAAAATACAATCTACTAGTCCTCAATAGGATGCAAAACCATACAATTACAGCCCTGCAGTTTAACAATGATGGTGAAGTTTGTTTAAAAGGCACTGGGAAAATAAATGGAACAAGCAAGCATCAATTAAGGTAAATCATGTTTAAGTAAAAAAATTATTGCTTGCATGTGTTTGAAAAAGCTGGTTCAATGATAGAAAACAGTCTCTCTCTGTGAATGGTCCTTCAGGCTGAGAATGGCAGGGTGTTGGATTCCCCACAATTAGTGCTGATGTTTATGGGTATGTGTGATGTAAAACATTAAGAATTACATATGATTGTTGCTTGCTGCCTCTTACGCTAGGGAGGGAGGGGAATTGTGGCAGGGGACTTTGGGGTTCTAACATTTAACTATCATTCATTCTTTGGGGGGGGGGGAGAGGGCTTTAACTGTGATGGACTGGACTGCATCTACTACTTTTCCACTGAAGGATATTGGTGCTTCCATACCATGCTGTGATGCAGCCAGTCAATATACCCTCCACTACACATCTACAGGAGTCTGTCAAAGTTTTAGATGTCATATGAATCTTCACAAACCCCTGAGGAGCTGCTGTGTTTTCTTCGTAATTGCACTTGTATGCTGCATGCAGGACAAATCCTCTGAAATAATAACACCAATGAACTTAAAGTCGCTGACCCACTCCACTTCTGATCCTCAGATAAGGACTGGCTCATGGACCTCCCATTTGCTCCTCCTTAAGTCAATAATCAGCCCCTTGGTCTTGCTGACACAGAGTTGAATTCTCCATTGGATGTTGGAGTGGATAATGGATGCTTCCTATAATGATAGACTGATTCTTACAATTCTGCCACCTAGTTACCAATGCGCATGTCCTATATTTCAGTGTTTAATAGGAACCAAGATAGAATAACAACCAGGACAGGACACACTGGTATCGACAGGCCACTAAGTTCTAATGTGCAAAATAACTTTCCACAGCCTCTTTACGAACAAACTTCAAGTGCTCCAAATCCGATTTAGCTGCTTCTGTACATCATTCCTACTCCACCATCCTGTAGAGTTCCCAAACTTCAACTTCTCATCAGGTCAACTGGCACCTTATAGTGTCTCAGACCTTTCCGATACCAATTTCTATATTCTCTAGCCTATAGAGCACTCCTGAATCTTGGAAGATCTGCAGGCATTTTCAACAAACCTAGTTCCCAATACCTCACCCAAAGACTTCAAAGACCTCATCATGCTCTGCCCCATTACATAATTCGAATCCTCAGCCGTCACCCTAGTCTACTCAACTGTTCCCTCTAAAAAAAACCCAGACACTTCTCATTTCTCTTTCAATATATGCATGCTCCAACACTCCACAGATACTCTATTGACTAAAGTAAATTTTACCTTAGTGACAAGCCACTTCTTGAATTTGCCTGCAATGAGTTGGAGATGTGCCATCAATTCTATGTAAAGTTACCAGGGAAACCTATTACTCAGAAATATGTAAAAACACAAAATGCTGGCAGAACTCAGCAGACCAGACAGCATCTATGGGAGGAGGTAGTGACGACATTTCGGGCTGAAACCCTTCATCAGGAACCCTTCACCCTCCTGATGAAGGGTTTCAGCCCGAAACGTCGTCACTACCTCCTCCCATAGATGCTGTCTGGTCTGCAGAGTTCTGCCAGCATTTTGTGTTTTTATTTATTTCCAGCATCTGCAGATTCACTCGTGTTGCCTTTGAATTCACTACTGCGAAGCCTCTTCCAGTGATGCCTATACTGAAGTAGTTCAGATCTTCTCTCTGACAGGAGTTCAGCAAGAGCCTCTCTCTCTGCTCCCAACCTATTATTTCTTCGACTCCTGATGAAGGGTTTTGGCCCGAAATGTCGTCACTACCTCCTCCCATAGATGCTGTCTGGCCTGCTGAATTCTGCCAGCATTTTGTGTTTTTATTTATTTCCAGCATCTGCAGATTCACTTGTGTTGACTCAGAAATATGATATTTTTTCAAAGAAGAAACAGGTATTACAGAAACCACTAAATTAAATCCATTTCCTCCTTGTATTCAGATGCTATAATTTTTTTTTAATTTGAGATGGATTCAAAGCCCAGAATAATTTGTATAATTGTACAGTTTGAAATTAAATTTTCAATGCAAATATGAAATATAACAATGAGCAGTGATTTGCAAAATATTCAATGCTGATTCTATAAATATCCTTCATAAACGTTGTTTTATTTTGCACTAGTTTATGCGAAAATTTTTAAAATCAGAAGACAGAGAGGAATTAATCACTCTCTCAGTGCACTCTAACTTTTCCAATTCAGCTTAAGCTCCCCGATGCCCCTTCCTAAAAGCACTGTGGGAGTACCATCTCTACTAAAAGGAGTGCAGAGCTTCAAGGTGGCAGCTAACTGCCATTTACTCAAATGCATTTAAAGACAGATAATAAATTATGGATTTGCTGATGAATTCATTAAAACTAAATATATTTTAAAAACAGTTCATGTTAAAGAAACAATGCCTTCCCCCAAGAATACAGTATCAAGGAAAATCTGATTTAATGAATAAGACTTTCACATCAATTGGTACTATCTTCTCAGACAAAGATGCAAATTTTAAACATTCCCCTCTGTAGATCTGGCCCACTAATAAATACTGAGTAAATAGCTTTCAAAAATATAAATTAACAAATTCTCCTAACTGCATTTATTTGTGCACACTAACACCCTTGGACAGAAAAGCCTACAAAAAGTAGTGGTTACAACCCAGTCCATCACTGGTAAAGTCCTCCCCACTACTGAGCACAACTACAGGAAATGCTGTTGCAGTAATGCAGCATCTGTCAAGGACCCCAGGCCATGCTTTCTTCTTACTGTTGTCATCAGGGAGGAGGTATAGGTCCCACATCACCAGGTTCAGGAACAGTTATTTCCCCTCAGCCACCAGGCTCTTAAACCAGAGAGAATAATTCCACTCACCCCATCACTGAATGGATTCCACAACCTATGGACATACTTTCAAGGAATCTACAACACGCGTTCTCAATATCTATTGCTTATTTATCTTCTCCGTGGATTGTCACCTTGTCGTGGTGGAGAAGCTTGTGTGGTCCTGAGATCCCGAGAGCGATGCCGTCTGGAGTTACGCTCCTGGTAGGGTCACCCATGGCGGTAAGGTCAAGGGTGAGGTCCCTGACAAAGAACAATCCAACCAAAACCCCAACAGTGGAATAGGTGGACTAAGTTACTTTGCACTCAACAGCTGTGAAGGTGGATGAAATCTACAACAAATCCATCAGCTCCAATCGTCATAGTTTCCATGCCATTGGAATCAGTTGGTTGATTTGTGAAGTATCGTGTGCTTCTTGGAATGCAACCATCAAGTACACATTAAACAAATACACGCACAGGCGTCTTCACTTTGTGGAAACGAAATGAAGGCCATCACCCTCGACCTCGAGGGATAGCACGACGGCTTATTTATGTATATTATTTAATTGTTTTTTTTAAATCTTTTTGTATTTACAGTTTATAGTCTTTTGCACATTGTCTTTGTTGTGTGTGGTTTCTCATTGATTCTGCGGTGCTTCTCTATATTTACTGTAAATGCCTACAAGAAAAAGAATCTCAAGGTAGTATAGGGTGACATATACTGTATGTACTTAGATAAATTTACCCTGAACTTCACAAATGGACTAAAACTGTTGGAAAATTATCCACCAATGGGATTTTTGATAAAAACTTCCCATTCCTATATCTTAATAGAAGTGCCTTTCCTTTGAATTGTATTTCCTCTGTGAATGTGAGTAGTTGAAACACAGATAAAATGCACATATCATGATGATAGACTGTGGAAACACAAGGAATCCCCTTTGACCGCAACTATTTTGAAAATATTTTCAAAAAATGCATATACAAGAAAATCTACTAAGGGAAAAAAATCTAATTATAATCACCTTCTATTAAATATTGTGAATTTCACAATAATAATTTCACCTTTAAAATATTTCATTGAAAATCTAAATTAAGACAAAAGAATGAATGTACATGGGCCAATGGCCTAGAGTATGTTTGATAATAAAATCATAAAAATGTATTATAAAGCAGAGGTAACAATTTGATTCATCAAAAGGATTGATTTATCCTTGCAACACACACAAAATGCCGGAGGAACTTATCCTTGATAAGTCTATACTCCACTCCTGGTGCAGTGACACATTTAATCTTGCTGAGTACCTGTTTTGTTCTTAATCTTTTCTTGGATTTGAAATAAATTTTCTGACCTTTATTTTGACCACAAATTTTATCTGCTCCAACTTCTGCCCCTGTTCCAAGTTGAAGTTCTAATTCTCTCTTGCTGTCAATGCCACATAGCACAGTGGTTGATTTTAAGCACTTTCCTACAGATTTCAAATACCCACAGTATCTTGTTTTTGTTTTGAAATTTTCTTTTTTCTACCTTGACAGCATTTTAACTGGTTTTATCACTGCTCCAGACTCTTGATCCTGTGCATTGGAGAAGGGTGTGGACTCAGCCAGCTCCATTAGGCAGGAGGTACAGGAACCTGAAGACACACATCTTCCAAGATATCCTCAATGGTGGATAGGCTTGCACTTACGATGGCAGTCACAACCCTGTGCAACCCTTTTTGATACTATGTGAACAGCTTCTTTCCCTGAACCATCTGATTTCTGAATGGTCTATATTACTATTCCTCTTTTGGACGACAGTGATTCCAGATAATTGGGATTCACATTTTGGACCAATTAAGCATCTGATTCAATTAGCCAAAGTTTCATGGAAATAGTTTAAAAAGATGCATAAAAAGACAAACTACCATTTAACTGAGTAACAAATTATATATTTAAATGAAATACGGAACAAATTAGAACACTACCAATGCTACTATAGTACTAAAAAAACTATTAGTTCCTAATAGCTATCGACATAGGAATTCATCCGGTGTACATTGGCAAGTATTGGGGTATCCAGGGAAGGATAGCAAATCCAGTGAAGGGGCTTGGCATGTCCATTCCGGGGCAGTTCACACACCATTGGTCCTGACCAGACACTCAGCTCTCACCTGTGGTTCCAAGTAGCTGTCTGCATACACCCAAGTACACTGCTTCAACAAGTGGGCTAAATCAGGTGAGGGTAGCCAGCAGGCTTTATACCATGGTGAAATAGAGACATGTCTATCCCAGCATGTGAAAACAGCTCCAGCAGACTGAGCAGATGAGACCAACCATGAAATCCAACGGTCAAGAAGGCAGCTCTGCAGTTCTTCATGGAGAACGAAGGGCATGATAAAGCACAGAAGTCATGGTTATCCACTGCAGACAAGAGAGACCCCAGTTTGTGACGACTACTCTCATCACTGGACCAAGCCTTCCAAGGTTGAGAAAATAGTACCATCCCAGTGCAATGGTTTTTCCCACTTTAAAAGCGCTCTCACAGGTTTCACAGTCATTGTTAAATACAACAAACATGTTGCCGTGTTCTTTTTATTGACTGTAAATGAACAAAATTAGTGCCGAGACCTTGTGCAAGTGACAGACTGCCTTTATACAGTGTCTTTCCCAATTACATCCTTCAAATCTTCATTTTCATTGTAACATTCAAGATGGTTGTCCATGACTTCAAATTCACTGCAGTTCCTAATTTGTTGAAGTAGTTGAAATCGTTTCACTCCTGACCATTTCTGGTCTCCATGCCTGAAAGGTTGAACCCACAGTGCTTATTTCTTGCCAATTATCAGTGACAAAAATCACTAGTTTTTGAACACAAACACAAGTAAATGACTCCATTTAAACTGTTTGCTCTAAACATGGCGTAGGATCTAATGGCGACACAAGTTCACTCGACTGGCACTAGCTAGAAATTGTTTGGCAGCAGTCTCCTGACCCAATTAAGTGACATAGTGTCTCAAATAAAGTTGCAAGAAAAAAAAAATTGGGAATTCCTTTGCAATTACCCAGTTTTCTGCATTAATTACTCATAAAATATGGTCTGATCCTCATCATAATATTAGACAAACACAATCTGCCTAAACTAATAACACACAAACTTATCTTGTACTTTATTATCATGTCTTTATTGTACACAATGCTCAATCATTCACAGTGCAGGCTGGAAAAAAGTATGTGAACCCTTGTATTTAATAACCGGTGGAACTTCCTGTACCAAGCATTTCCTGTAGCTGCTGATCAGACTTGCACCACAAGGAGGAGGAATTTTAGACCATTCCTCCATACAAAATGGTTTCAGTTCAATATTTCTGGGATATCTTGCATGAACAGCCCTTTTCAGAGCATGCCACAGCATCTCAATTGGGTTAAAGTCTGGACTCTGACTTGACCATTACAAAACACATATTTTCTTCTTGTTGATTTACTCATGTGTTTTGGATCATTGTCCTATTGCATCATCCAACTTCTATTAAGCTTCAGGTGATGGATAGCTACCCTGACATTTTCCTGTAAAATGTCTTGATACTATTTTGAATTCATTGTTCCCTCAGCAATTACAAACCGTCCAGTCCCTGAGACAGCAAAACAGCACCAAACCATGATACTCCTTCCACCATGCTTGAGGTTTTGATATTGGTGTGCAGTGCACCTTCTCTTCCAAACATAGCAGTGTGTATTTCTGCCATAGAGTTCAACTTCTGTCTCATCTGTCCACAGAACATTGTCACAGAAGCATTGTGGAACTGCCAGGTGGTCTTTTACAAACTTGAGATGTGTAGCAATGTTATTTTTTGAAGAGCAGTTGTTTCCTCCGTGGTGTCCCTCCATAAACAACATTCTCGTTCAGTGATTCTCTTATTGTGGACTCATGAACCAAGATTTTAGCAAGTTCAAGAGGTTTCTGCAGGTCTTTTGCTATTACTTTTACAATCTTTTTCACCTTCTTCAGCATTGCATGCTGTGCTTTTTGTGTGATCTTTGCAGGATGCCCACTACTCGGGAAAGCAGCAACAATACTGAATTTCCTCTATTTGTAGATAATTTCTCTTACTGTGGACTGCTGAACACTCAGGTCTTCAGAAATACTTTTGTAGACTTTTCCAGCTTCATGCATCTCTACAATTCTCCTTCTAAAGTCTTCTGAAAGTTGTTTTGATTGAGGCATGGTGCACATAAACAGATCTTTCTTGAGAAGAGCAAGCTCTGTCAGTAATCTCACTTTGCATGTGTGTTTTTATAGAGCAGGACACTTGTACAACCCAAACCTCCAATCTCATCTCATTGATTGAAACACCTGACTCCAAATATATGTTGCAGAAGGCATTACCCCAGAGGTTTACATATTTTCTTGAACCTAGACTGTGATTGTTCAAATGGTGTACTCAGTATTAACGAGAAGTACAAATTGTTTGTGTGTTATTAGTTTAGGCAGATGTGTTTGTCTATTATTGTGACTTGGATAAGATCAGACCACATTTTTATTAGTAGTTAATGCAGAAAACTGGGTAACTGCAAAGGGGTCACAATATCTTTCTTGCAACTGTAAATGAAGGGAATCTCATTTTCTCAATTAGTTTTTGTTCTTTAAAAGTTGGCCCAAATAAACCACTGCCCTGATTAATCAATGGCCCAATTAACCAGAATCCACTGTATTTATTTTCTTATTTTAAGTTATAGCAATTTATAGCCTTGCACTATGTTGCTGCCACAATACAACAAATTCCACGACATAAGTCAGTGATAACAAACCTGATTCTAAATGTAGTTGAAGTTCTGCAGAAAGCAGTTTGATGTTTTTTTTAAAAACAGTGCTAGAATATCCCATGAATAACTCAAAACAGTCTTGAAACAGTGGAACTAAGCAGAATGTCTGGGGAAAGTGAGAAAACAATTGAGCTTCCTCTCTTTGTGTTATGTACGAAAAATTACTAAAGAAATGGCAGATGTGAAAAAACAACAGAAGTAATATGAAGAAAAATGAAATGAGGAAGTATATTTTAAAAACAAGCAGGTGTAATGAAAAGGTGAGAATTACTTTCTGGCCTGAAGTTACCCAGCTGTAATGTAAACACAGGCATGCTTAGAGAATCTTAGGCCCTTCTAAGCAGAACAAGTTCCCAGGTCAGCAATTGCCAGTACCAAAGGACGTCTGTTTAAGGTGAATGGAGGAAAGTTTAGGGATGATGTCAAGAGGTGGGTTCATGGGGGCCTGGAACATACCACTGGGAATGGTGGCTGAGGTTATTGCAATAGCGACATATAACAGGTTCTTAGATAGCTCATGAATGAGATAAAAATGGAGGGGTATGGGTTGTGTAGGAGGGAAGGGTTAGATTGATCATGGGACACAAACAAGATATTGGAGGAACTCAGCAGGCCAGGCAGCATCTATTAATAAGAGTAAACAGTCAATGTTTTGGGCCGAGACCTTTCATTAGAACTGGAGAAAAAAAGATGGCCTGGTTGAGTTCCTCCAGCATCTTGTGAGAGTTGCTTGGATTTCCTGCATCTGCAAATTGTTTGAGATTGATCATGGAGTAGCTTTATATAGGTCAGGATAACAGTGTGGGCTGAAGGGCCCATATCATGCCATACTATTCAATGTCTGCTGAAAGTTAATATCATCTTTGTAAATCATTAAAGTACAGCAATGTATACACAAGGAAACATTTGCTTCTCTGTAGCAAAATAACATCTACCCTCACCCAAGAGAGAAAGCAGAGCCTGACTGATACACCTCCAGGCAATGCAGCGCTCATTAATTCAACAGTCAGCCCAGATTAGGTATTTCCGCAAGTAGATCTTTCTCACCATTTTATGCCAAACTGTGTCATTCTTCCCATGGCAGCATCCTACACACAGCACTAAAGCAAACACACAGTAAGCAACAGATACCATTTGATCCATCTAAAGCTTACCACAAAGCATAGTCAATGAATGCCATTCTTCCTGTGCCAACCTTCAGCCAAACGCAAAGCATACCACTGTACCATCTTCCCATGCCAAAGTATGGTACTCTCCAAGCCATTCCATAGTCCAAAGTAACCAACCTTACCATTCCAAATCTCTACTAGGGGCAACTATACCTGTCCCCATCTTAGTCATTCGTCAAACCCATGTGCCAACATCACCCCTTGTGCACAGCAGTCTCCCGTACCAAAACTTACTCCGTCACATCGAAGCTCTTCATTATCACCCCACCCTACCTGTGGGTCCAAGATTTGCCACGCCATACTAACCCATGCCAAAACAAACCACACCCCAGTCCGACCTGCCACCAAAACAGATCAACTCTTGGCCACCCCTTCCCTACAGCCTCCAGCCGCCGCTGCGGCATCCGCACCCACAAGGGGCTGCAGGGCAGGCTAGGCCGCCCTAACGCTCACCTGTTGCTGCTGTTGCGACTCCGACTCCCGATAGCTCCGCCACGCATGGTTCAGGGTGTCACTCGGGGTCCTGGGCATCGCGCTGCGCCGCCCACCCCGACTCCTCCTCCACCCTGCCGCCGCTGCCAAACTTTTGCCGGGGTAGCTGAGCGAGCAGAGGCCGGTAGGCCGGCCGGCAACGTCACTTCGCCGCCTCGCCCCCACGTCAGTCAGCCGGCGCGTGGACAAGCCCGGCCGTTACCCGCTCCCGTCTCGCAACCTCCGCTCGACTCCCTGTTCCGCCTGCCTGACGCAATCACGCACGCGCACGCACACGCCCCCGTGCCTGTCAATCAGGCGAGGAGGGTACCCCAGCCCCCACTGTGTTTTCGTCTGCGTGCTGGCATTGCACTTGAGATAAGAGACCCGTTGTATTACCCAAAAGGTGTTGCCACAGTTCCGTTTTCACTACAAGTAGTTGCATTACAAAAGGGTGCATTGCGTAACCACTCAGATCCAAATTCCCTGCAGGTTTATTGTGCTTTCTGCCTTGTTCGCACGCAACGTTCCGCAGCAATGGTCAGACCTCAACCCTAATGGGCTTCAAAGATACTCGTTAAGCGGCTTCCTGCGGTTACTGCGTAACACTAATGTCGATAAACCATTAATGTTATTTTGAAAATGTTCTGAAAGAAAACAAGACGGCAAAGTACACTCATTGAGCTGAATGAGCGGATACTATCAATATATCCAGGAGCATTTCATAATTCAACAGCTATCAGAATGATGTGCATCGAAACCAGCTGTTCAACTAACCACTGTTTTGATGTAAAGTGGAAAGCAAACAATTCATGAAGTAACTAATAAGGAGGCCAAGATTGACAATTCATAACATGCAAGAGAATAGCAGCGACCTGTGATGTCACCAGTTTACAACAGACAATTAATAACTCCGACAGCATGTCAAAACAAGGAAGTGACCAGCCTTTCTGTTTAGAAATCGGACGAAGTGTCAGGAAGGAGAAAATCAGAATGTTTTAGTGTACAGCGTACAGAAAAAGAACGCAGTTTGACAATCTCAGGGTGGCCATTCTGTCCCCGCACGCCATGTCCCAGGTCACCTCCTCCGTACCGCTCCGTGCCCGTGAGGCAAGTCATGCCATTTTCACTCTGCATTTCCCGCGGTCATTGAGAGCATTGCTCTCTCATGCTCCCTGTGCCAAGCTTGGCACTCCATGATACGAGCGGAAACAAGAAGGTTTTGAAATCTTATCCGATTCCTCAAAACTCAGTCTGGACTGGCGGTCGGATCAGCACCAGCTTCCCCCTCGGCTAGCTTCACTTATCTCCTGCCAGCTAGCACAACCTCTTGTGTTTACACTGAACACAAGAATTCTTAAAATTCAGACTTTTACTGACTGCTCTTGAAAGCGGGAAAGAAAACGTTTTCTTTAAAAAAAGGAGAGTTAACTGGGATTCAGCACAGAGATCTGAGTCATTCTTGGAACGGGAGCGGAAAATGAATTAACACTTCAGATGTGAACCCATGGCTGCTTCAAGGCAGTTCAAAAACACAATGATCGTTTCCCTTCTGCTATTTAACAGGCAAGCTCAAGTCCCGTTAAACAGTCCTGACCCGATTTGCATTGGCAGCTTTGGACTATGTGAAGCACAAAGAGTCTTCCACCAAAACTAAGAAACTCAAAGTTTAAAGTAAATTTATCATCAAAGCATGCATAATCACCATGCCCTACCTTAGACCATAGAAACAGGCCATTCAGCCCATCGAGTCTGCTCCCCGGTACCATCATGGCTGATCCAGAATCCCATTCAACCCCCATACCTTGGGATTCTGTTTTTTTTTTTGCAGGCACAGGCATTCACAGGAAAACAACATAGTGAATATAGAAAGGCCTAGATAGAGTGGATATGTTCCCTATAGTGGGTGAATATAGGACCAGAGAGCATCGAGCAGAAGAATCTATCCCTTTAGAAAAGAGATAAAGGAGGTATTTCTTTAAACAGAGCATAGTGAATCTCCGGAATTCATTGCCACGAGTGGCTGCGGATGCCTAGTCATTGAATCCATTTAAAATGGAGGTTGATAGATTCTTAATTAGTCAGGGTTTCAAATGTTACAGGGAGAAGGCAGGAGAATGGGGTGGAGAGGGATAGCAAATCAACCATGATGGAATGGTGGAGCAGAATGAATGGGCTGAATGGCCTAACTCTGCTCCTATGTCTTATGATCTTATGGTCTTAAAATAAAGATACAGTACACAAATGAGTTCATGAAAAACTATTCATAACAAAGTCTGCCATAGGAATATAAGGAAATAGGAGCAGGAGTCGGCCTTCTGGCCCATCGAGCCTGCTCTGCCATCCAATAAGTCATGGCAGATCTGGCCACAGACTCATCTCTACCTACCTGTCTTTTCCCCATAATCCTAAATTCCCCAGCTATGCAAAGTCTATCCAACCTTGTCTTAAGTATATTTACTGAGGTAGCCTCCACTGCTTCATTGGGCAGAGAATTTCACAGATTCACCACTCTCTAGGAAAAGCAGTTCCTCCTCACCTCCATCCTATATCTACTCCCCCGAATCTTAAGAGGCTATGTCCCCTAGTTCTAGTCTCACCTATGAGTGGGAAAAACTTACCTGCTTCTATCTTATCTGTCCCGTTCATAATTTTATATGTTTCTATAAGATCTCCTCTCGTTCTTCTGAATTCCAGCAAGTACAGTCCCAGGTGACTCAATCTCTCCTTGTAGTCTAACCCCCTCACCTCTGAAATCAACCTGGTGAGCCTCCAAACCCAGTATATCCTTCCTCAAGTAAGGAGACCAGAACTACACGCAGTACTCCAGGTGCGGCCTCACCAGTAATCTGTACAGTTGTAGCATAACCTCCCTGTTCTTGAATTCAATCCCTCTAGCAATGAAGGCCAACATTCCATTTGCCTTCTTGATAGTCTGCTGCGCCTGCAAATCAACATTTTATTGTTCATGCTCAAGCACTCCCAAGTCCCTCTGCACAGCAGCATGTTGCAATTTTTTACTGTTTAAATAATAATCCGCTCTTCTATTTTCCTTCCAAAGTGAATGACCTTGCATTAACCAACTTTGTACTCCATCTGCCAGACTCTTGCCACTCACTTAACCTATCTATATCTCTCTACAGACTCTCTGTATCTTCTGCACAATTTGCTTTTCCAATGAATTTAGTATCATCAGCAAACTTAGATACACCCTGCTCTTCCAGATCGTTAGTGTATATCGTGAACAGTTCTGGGCCCAGCACTGACCCCTGCGGAACACTGCCCACCACTGATTGCCAACCCAAGTAATGCCCATGTATCCCAACTCTCTGCTTTCTATTAGCTAACCAATCTTCTATCCATGCTGATACATCACCCCCAACTCTATGCATCCTTATGGATAAGTCTTTTATGCAGCACCTTATTGAATGCCTTCTGGAAATCCAGGTACTGTATATAACGTCCATCTGATCCCCTCTATCCACTGCACTCACTATATCCTCAAAGAACTCCAGTAAGTTTCTCTAATGGGACCTGCCTTTGGTGAATCCATGCTGCATCTGCCTGATGGATCCATTTCTTTCTCAGTGCCTCACCATTTCTTCTTTAGCAATAGCTTCGAACATCTTCCAAACTACAGATGTTAAACTAACTGGCCTATAGTTACCTGCATTTTGCCTACATCCTTTTTTGAACAATGACGTGGCATGACATGCACTATCTTCCAATCCGGCAGGATCTGCCCAGAGTCCAGAGAATTTTGGTAAATTATCACCAAACCTCTATTATAACTTCTGCCATTTCTTTCAGTACCCTGAGTTGCATTCCATTAGGACAAGGGGACTTATCTATCTTCAGGCCCACAAGTTTGCTCAACATTACCCCTTTAGTGATAGCTATTGTATCGAGGTCCTCACCTCCTATCACATCCATAACATCTCTCTTTGGTATTACCCAACATGAATTCCCTCTTCTCGTTCTCCAAGGAACCTGCATTCACTTGAGTCGCCCTTTTCTGCTTTATGTAATTATAAAAACTTTTACTATCTGTTTTTATATTTTATGCTAGTTTATTTTCATAATCCATTTTCCTTTTCTTTATTGCTCGCATAGTGTTACTTCGCAGCTTTTTAAAGTTTTCCCAATCTTCCAGTTTCCCATTACTCTTGGCAACTTTGTAGGCACAAGCTTTTGGTTTGATGCCTTCTTTTATTTCCTTAGTTATCCAAGGCTGGCTCTCCCCACCCTTACTGTCCTTGCTTTTAACTGGAATATAATTTTTTGAGCACCGTGAAAAATCTCTCTGAAACTCTTCCACTGTTCCTCAACCATCTCACTGTATAGCCTGTGTTCCCAGTCTATACTGGCCAAATCCTCCCTTGTCCCATTGTAATGTCCTTTGTTTAGGCATAATACACTGACTTTAGATAGAACTATTGCACCCTCCATTTGTATGAGAAACTCAATCATACTGTGATCACTCTTTCCAAGAGGATCCCTAACTACAAGATCACTAATTTTACCTGTCACATTGCAGGGGAGACCAGATCTAAGATAGCATGTTCCTTTGTAGGTTCAGTAACATGCTGTTCAAGAAAGCCATCACAGATTCTTTGTGGACCAAAGGGCCTGTATTGTGTTGTAGGTTTTCTATGTTTCATTCCATGAAGTCCTCCTCAAGACTGCCTTGACCAACTTGATTCACCCAATCCTTGTGCAAGTTTAAGTCCCCCATGATAACTGCTGTTCCATTCTTACATACCTCTGTTTATTGCCTGTGCCACTGTATGTTATTATTTGGTGGCCAATAGACAACCCCCACCAGTGATTTTTTTCCCTTTACTATTCCTAATCTCAACGCAGATAGATTCAACATTCTGCTCCTTAGATCTTATATTGTCTCTCACTATTGCCCTGATCTCATCTTTAATTAAGAGAGTGACCACCTCCCTTACCTTCCTGCCTATCCTTCCATATTACCTGATCTCCTTGGATATTTAATTCCCAATCCTCTCCACCCTGCAACCACACCTCTGTGATCATAAACCTTTGTACTGATTTGTGCCACAAGTTCACTGACCTTGCTTCGAATACTATGGGCATTTAAGTAAAGTGCCCTTACACTCATTGCACTTTTAAAGCCTTGTAGTCTTTTACTCTTTTGCACTTACCTTTTCTTCACTCCATTCTTATTTTTTTCCAACATGCAAATGAAGACAAACCATGCCAATAATACATTAAAAAAGGTAAATAAATAATATTGAGCTGTAGAGTCCTTGGAAGTGAGTCAATAGTCAAATGAATGAAACTAATCTCATTCATCAACACTCAAATGGGGCAGATGGTGAATTATCGGTAGCCAGGGTGGGTGGTCTGTGAGGTGGATTATTCCCTTCATTGTTTACACAGATCTGTTGCCCACCATTGATCCATGGATGCAAGGGAGAAGATACAGGAGCCTGAAGACACACACTGAATGCTTCCTCCCCTCTGCCATTAGATTTCAGAATGGTCCATGAATCCATGAACACTTCCACAGTATTTTGTCTCATTTTGCACTATTTTTAAAAAATACATTTCTTATTGTAACTTAGAGTATTTTTATGTGTTGCCCTGTACTGTTATCACAAGACAACAAATTTCACAATGTATGTCAGTGAAAATAAACTTAATTCTGATAGAACTTCCAAACTTTTGTGCTCAATACCAAGTGCCATTCAGCTTTTAAGCAATATTATTCACATAAATGCACAAAAGACACTGAATATAATTGATCTTCATTCATCCAAAGCTGGAGGCAAGAAGTTTCTGAGACAGAAACAAAATCATTACTCAAGTTGGGGAAAGAAGCAAATCAAAACAAGGTGATAAATTTCAAGTGTTAATAAGCATTAATGCCTGAGATTGAGGAAAAGGACATTGAAGCAACAGTGAAAACATGCAGTGCAAAGATTTATCTTGTGAAAACAGGAGGTAAGCTAAGGGTCTGCATATAAATCACTTGAACCCTACCAACATATGCAGGGGAATGCACTGCAGAAAGTTGACCCAATGGAGATTGTCAAACAATTAGATCAAGATTCTACCAAAATGAGATTAAATGGAGGAACAACACACACAAAATGCTGGAGGAAACTGGAGGTCTATGAGCCCATTGTCATTGGGAGATCAGAGGCTGAGAGGGTCAGTAATATTAAATTCCTCAGTGTTATCATTTCAGAGAATCTGTCCTGGGCCCAGCATGTAAGTGCAATTACGAAGAAAGCACAGCAACAGCTCTGCTAAGAAGTTTGCAAAGATCTGGCATGTCACCTAAAACTGAGAAATTTCTATAGATGTGTGGTGGAGAGTATACGGACTGGCTACATCACAGCCTAGTATGGAAGCACCAATTCCTTTGAATGAAAAAACTCACAAAAGAGGAAGGTACATCCCAGTCCGTGATGGGTAAAGCCCTTCCCACCACTGAGCACATCTACATGGAGAGCAGCATCCATCATCAAGGACCCCACAATCCAGGCAATCCTCTCTACTTACTGCTGTCATCATGAAGGACGTACCGGAGCCTCAGGAGCTACACCACTAGGTTCAGGAACAGTTATTCCCCCTCAACGTCCAGGCTCTTAAACTAGAGGAAATAACTTCCCTCACCCCAACACTGAACTATTCCCACAACCTACGGACTCACTTTCAAGGACTCTTCATCTCATGTTCTCAATATTTGCTGCTTATTTATTTAGTTACTTACATATTATTATTATTATTATTATTTGTTGGTTTTGTATTTGCACAGTTTGTTGTCTCTTGTACTTTGGTTGTTTGTCTGCCTTGTGTGCAGTTTTCACTGATTCAATCGTGTACTTACTGTGAATGCCCACAAGAAAATGAATCTCAGGGTTGTATGTGGTGACATATATGAACTTTGATGATAAATTTACTTTGACTTTGAGAATGACACCTTATTCAAGTCAAGAAGTAGATACAATTCCGAAAACATAAAGAGGTTAAAAGGACCAATAATTTCTGTGAAGAATCAGGGTCAGGTTGAATATCGCTGACATTTGTCATGAAACTTGTTGTTTTGTGGCAGCAGCACAGTGCAATACATAAAAAGATTATAAAGTACAGTTAGAAATATACAGACAAATTAAATAAATAGTATAAAAAAAGAATAAAAATAATGAGGGAGTGTTCATGGGTTGGTTCATTGTTCAGAAATCTGATGGCGGATGGGAAGAAGCTGTTTCTAAGACATAGAGTGTGTGTCTTCAGGCTCCTTTACCTCATCCCTGATGGTAGCAATGAGAAGAGGGCATGTCCTGGCCGATAGGGATTCCTTACCAATAGATGCCGCGTTTCTGAGGCATTGCCTTTTGAAGATGTTCTCAATGGTAGGGAGTCTAGTGTCCACGATGGAGGTAGCTGATTGTGCAACTTCCTTCAGCTTTTTCTGATCCAGTGCCCACCCCGCCCCCACATACCTGACAGTGATGCAACCCTGGTCAGAATACACTCCACAGTACTGTACATCTGTAGGAATTTGCTGGTGTCATTGGTGGCATACCAAATCTCCTGAAACTCTCAAAGCTGCTGACGTGCTTTCCTTGTAATTGCATCAATACATTGGGCCCAGGGTAGATCTTCAGAGACGTTGACGTGCAGGAACTTGCAACTGCTCACTCTTTTCACTGTTGGTTCTCAGTGAGGTTAATTTATGATGTGAAATTGTGAACCACCCTTTTGCTCAGTAAATTAAACATACATGTATGATTAGTCTTATTTGTCAGTATACATTAAAATATTGAAACGTTTAGTCAAATGTATTGTTTTTGCATCAGTGACCAACACAGTCTGAGTCATATACAAGATATACGTACACTTGTACGGTGTACTTAAGAAATGAATAAATAAAATGCATATGATCTATCAGCACTCCATGTTGATATGATCTTTGATGTTCCTTAACTTATTTTCCATGGAACAAGTAATATTCAGTATCAGCTACTGCTCAATTGACAGTTGAAGGCAATTTATTAACTTATTCCTTTGTTATTGGAGGTGAACTTACTTACAGTACCTATAAAAAGTATTCAGCCGTCCCCCTTAGAAGTTTTCATGTTTTATTGTTTTACAACATTGAATCACAGTGAATTTAATTTGGCTTTTTTTTACACTGATCAACAGAAAAAGTCTGTCATATCAAAGTGAAAACAGATCTCGACAAAGTGATCTACATTAATTACAAATATAAAACACAAAATAATTGATTGCTTAAGTATTCACCCCACTTTAATATGACACACTCAATCATCACTGGCGTGGCCAGTTGGTTTTAGAAGTCACGTAATTAATTAACTGGAGATCTGTTTTTGGAGACCTGTGTGCAGTCAAGATGTTTCAATTGTTTGTAGTAAAAATACACCTGTGTCTGAAAGCTCCAACTGCTGGTGAGTCAGCATCCTGGCAAAAACTACACCATGAAGAGAAAAGATCACTCTAAGTAACTCTGCAAAAAGGTTATTGAAAAGCACACACCAGGAGATGGATACAGGAAAATTTCCAAGTCACTGAACATCTCTTGGAGTACAGTTAAGTCAATCAACAAGAAATATAAAGAATATGGCAGAGCTGTAAATCTGACCTGGAGCAGGATATCCTCAAAAACTGAGTGAGCATGCAAGAAGGAGACTAGTGAGGAGGGCCACCAAGAGACCTATGACAACTGTGGAGGAGTTACAAACTTCAGTGGCTGAGATGGGAGAGATTGCATATACAACAACTGTTGCCCGGGTGCTTCATCAGTCACAGCTTTATGGGAAAGTGAAAAAAGAGAAAGCCACTGTTGAAAAAGACTCACATGAAATCTTGGCTAGAGTTTGACAGAAGTCATGTGGGTAACTCTGAAGTCAGCAGGAAGAAGGTTCTATAGTCTGATGAAACAACAACTGAGATTTTTGGCCTTCAGAGTAAACACTATGTTTGGCATAAGTCAAACACCACACATCATCAAAAACACACCCTCCCTACCGTGAAGCATGGTGGTAGCTGCATCATGCTGTGGGGATGCTTCACTGCAGCTAGCCCTGTGAGCTTGTGAAGGTAGAGAGTAAAATGTATATTTATTAAATGTTTGCATTTTTAAATCAGCTGCTGGAAGAAAACGTGAACCAAAGATATTCCAAATTGAAAAAATTGGCAGGTTTCCTTGTCTTGGACACATATGGCAGGATTTGTATGTGTCCAGGACAAGGAAGCAGGCAGGCAGGCAAAATCATTGCAGACATTACCCACCCAGCAAACTTCCTTTTCCAAACACTCCCTTCTGGAAGTGCTTATAGGACTATTAAAACAAAAACTTCTCGCCATCTTAAAAGTTCATCTGATTAACCTGCCTCTTCTCTATCTATTACATTGCATTGTAAACACTTTAAAGCACTTTTTACAGTGTTGTTTCCATTGTAAATAATGCCTGTATTTATGTATCTTCTCTATCTATTACTCTATCTATTTATGTATTTATGTATCTTCTCTATCTATTACTCTATCTATTACATTGCATTGTAAACACTTTAAAGCACTTTTTACAGTGTTGTTTCCATTGTAAATAATGCCTGTATTTATGTATTATGAACATTTTATTCCATATCCGTACTTTATCCTTAATTTTATATAATTCTTTATACTTGTCCAGTGTTGTCTTTTGTTGCATGTTGCTCTGACTCACCACAGCAAATAACTAATTAATGTATATATATAGTCATTAAAGTTGATCCTTGATCCTTTTCACAAGACTTCCTGACTATTGTGAAGAATAATAATTTGTTTTCCAGGGATAAGATGTGAAACCCAAATTCCAAGTTTCAGTGTCATTTAAAATCAGCCAAACTTTTCAAGGCATAATTGGGTTAGAGTTGGAAATTGCTCTGGTTCCATGCTGTTTAAATTCATTTTCTTCAGTATTCATTATTCTTGTTTCCTGAAGAAATGTATTGGGGTCTAAAGAAAGGACAACAACATGATATAATTCAGTGAGCACATGCACCCTTTCATCTTTACTTTTGATGTCTTTCCTTGACCATGATTATTGTTGGCAAGTTTTTCTACAGAAGTGGTCTGACATTGCTTTCTTCTGGGTAGTGTCTTTACTTTTCAGAGATTGTCTGACTGGCTTTAGTGGTCCCATAACAGACACAGACAGGCAGACAGACTTTATTGATCCCGAGGGAAATTGGGTTTTGTTACAGTTGCACCAACCAAGAATAGAGTAGAAATATAGCAAAATAAAACCATAAATAATTAAATGATAATAAGTAAATTATGCCAAGTGGAATTAAGACCAGGATTAGCCTATTGGCTCAGGGTGTCTGACACTCCGAGGGAGGAGTTGTAAAGTTTGATGGCCACAGGCAGGAATGACTTCCTATGACGCTCAGTGTTGCATCTCGGTGGAATGAGTCTCTGGCTGAATGTACTCCTGTGCCTGACCAGGACATTATGGAGTGGATGGGAGACATTGTCCAAGGTGGCAAGCAACTTGGACAGCATCCTCTTTTCAGACACCACCGTCAGAGAGTCCAGTTCCACCCCCACAACATCACTGGCCTTGCGAATGAGTTTGTTGATTCTGTTGGTGTCTGCCACCCTCAGCCTGCTGCCCCAGCACACAACAGCAAATATGATAGCACTGGCCACCACAGACTCGTAAAACATCCTTAGCATTGTCCAGCAGATGTTAAAGGACCTCAGTCTCCTCAGGAAATAGAAACGGCTTTGAATTTTCTTTGGCCAGTCCAGTTTATTGTCAATTCATATCCCCAGGTATTTGTAATCCTCCACTATGTCCACACTGACCCCTTGGATGGAAACAAGGGTCACCAGTGCCTTGGCCCTCCAGGACTAGTGATGTGCATCAGCTGCTCATACGACCACCCAGCACCTGCTCCCATGGCTCCACGTGTCCCCGATGGGGGGGGCTAAGCAGGTGCTACACTTTGCCGAAGGGTGACCTAAAGACTCGCAGAAGGAAGGAGCAACTTACACCTCCTTCCATATAGGCATATAAGACCATAAGACATAGGAGCAGAATTAGGCCATCTGGCCCATCAAGTCTGGTCCGCCATTCAATGATGGCTGATCCTTTTTTCTCTCCTCCTCCACTCCAGTTCCCAGCTATCCTGAGGCTGTACCCTCTTGTCCTAGACTCAGAAGCATCCTTAGAGTATTGATAATAACCCTACCTGGTGGGAGAAGTAGTACAGACACAAACTCCACATATGTCATGCCCAATTCTGGCCAATGTAGTGAATGAGAGAAATTCTTGCATCTTAGACAGGACATCTAAGATTTTTAGTTATGAACTTTGCAATCATGAACTTGAGGAATCCATCTTTTTGGAGGTCGGTGTGATACTATTATTCTGACTAAGTTTTGATTGAAGGTAAACCTTCGAGTGAGTTTTAAAGTTACGATAATTTGAAATGCAGTTTGACAGATAGATTTAGAGGAGCATAATGAGATCATTTGGCCCATTGAGTCCACCATGGCTGATTTATTATCCCACTCAATCCCATTCTCCTGCCTTCTCCCTCTAACCTTTGACTACCTTACTAATCAAGAACCCATCAACTTCTGCTTTAAATATGCCCAATGACTTGGCCTCCACAGCCATCTGTGGCAACAGATTCCACAAATTCACCACCGTCAGGCTAAAAAACATCCTTCCTCATCTTTGCTCTAAACGGACATGGCATTTTAGTGTAGTTTCAAAGTGGTCTTCTGGTACATACATTACCAAAGGGTGTAGATCGAGTGGACATGGAAAGGATGTGCCTATTGATGGGAGAGTGCAGGATCGAAGTAAACAGCTTCAGAATAAAGAAACAGAGATGAGGAGGAATTTCTTCAGCGAGAGGTTGATGAATCTTTGGAAGAAATTGTCACAGAGGGCAGTGGAGGCCAAATCATCAGATGTACTTAAGGCAGACTGATAGATTCTTAAACACAAATGATCCTGCTGTAAATCCAGAATGATGTTGAGTTTGAACTTAGCACACAAGGCGGAGCTCAGCAGCTCAGGGAGCATCTACACAGAGGAATAATCAGTCAGTGTTTCAGGTGTGGCCCTTCTTTGGGTCCCTCTAGTTCTAAATACCCTGCCCTGGGCAAAATTATCCTTCCTGTAGCCCTTTAAAATTCATAAACCTCCATCAGCCTCAGCCTCTCACATTGCAGGGTGAATAAACTGACCCTCACCACTCTGTCCATGCCAGTGAAAGGACGGAGCCCAGTGTGCAATTCCCCGATGCTCATCGACTTTTCAGATGGAACAAACAGAATGCCGGAGGTAGTTGGCAGCATCAGTGGAGGGAAATGGATTGAGAGCTTCCAACTGGACTGAAGGATAGAGGGATGCTGGCTCGTATAAACCAACTAGATACTTCATATCCCCTTGATTCTTCACTTTGTCAACTGAATCAGAATTTGGTTTATCAGCACTGACATATGTCGTGAAATGTTTTGCTTTGTGGCAGCAGTACAGTGCTTTACCTCTGCTGTTCAGCTGCTTGGACCAGGGTTGCCTCGAGGGGACTGGGTCTACGTGGCCTTGGTGAAACGGCATCAGAGAACTCCCGACACCCTGTGCTGTTCTGCTGAACAGTGGCCCCAGTTACTTATTAATAAGAGCGCGAGCACTCAGGGGTTCTGATCCTCTGTTAGAGTGGCTTATGGGTTTAGCACACTTACATTTAGCAAATGACTTCAGCCTCCAGTCTTCAAATCTAAATATAAACTGTAGATTTCAATTAACGTGCGGCTCTGAACAATAGGTTCCTAAAAGCCCTGAGTCACAGACCGGGCAATGCTGATTAAAATATATTCAGATGCCTGTGGTGTGGGTGCCAATCGGGAAGTGTGAAGTTTGTGTGTAGTTTCAAAAAAAGCATTGTGGGTGCATTGTAAATATGGAATTGTATTTTGATATTTAGCATCTAAAATATCAAGCCCCGCATTGGGCCAGCCTGACCTTTCGATCAAAAGGGCCTCAATATCATGCCTGCTTTATCTTGTTTTGTCAAAAAAAGAAGTTGCTCCATCCTGCTTCTGCAACACAGGAAGCACTGCGTTCACAACACGATCTGAACAATCTACCTTCCTTCAGTCAAAACCCGTTCAGTCGTGTAAAACCCTTAACGCAAAAGAAGCCAAAGCAGGAAATTGTGAACTGGCTCAAGCTTCATTGGCACAGAGTCAAATGCCTTGATCCAGTACTGCCCATCCTGTGTTAGTGGTGGCAGCTATGTAGTGAACCTCACAGATTAAAACCCACTGGCCTGCAGACCTGGAGGGACTTCTCCAAATAAGCAACCAAGTTCTGCATTGCCCTTTGTGACTTCAGCAAGCTCCCAGTGTGAGAAGTACTTCAAGTGCATGAAATTTAGCACATATAATCGGTGTGAAACCTCACAAACTACAACATAATTACCATCAGTTAACTTGCATCTTTTACCCTTTAGTGAAAGGACATGTGTATGTCAGGACAGCAAAGCCTTCTCTGGAAGAACCTGGAACATTGAACATAAAAGAGTACAGTCCCTTCAGCCCATTCTCTCTTCTCGGTACCACCATCAAAATCAAGCAGGAAGTACAGGAGCCTTAGGTCCCACACCACCAGGTTCAGGGACAGTTATTACCCGACAACCATTCGGCACCTGAACCAGCGTGGATAACTTCACTCACCTCAACTCTGAACTGATACCAAACCTATGGACTCACTTTCAAGGCCTCTGCAACTCATGTTCTCACTGTTACTTTTTACTGCGCAAGTTGTCTTCTTTGCACAGTGCTTGTTTGTCAGTCCTTGTTTACATATAGTTTTTCATAAATTCCATTATATTTCTTCATTTTCCTGTAAATGCCTGCAAGAAAATTCATCTTAAGGTCAGTTAGCATGCACCTTTTGCCCTTTAGTGAAAGGACATGAGACAAAGGAGCAGAATTGGCCCATTTGGCCTATCGCGTCTACATCACTATTCCATCATTTTCTCTGTTTCTACCACTCCCAACTGTGGTGTTTTCCATGTGCCCACTACTCAATGGAAAGAACATCTCCTTAAAACTTTACCCTTAGAGGTATGACTTCTAGAATTTGACACCTCTTCTCCAGGAAGAAAACTCTTGACTATTTACCCTTTTTATGCCTCTCAGAAGTTTATAAACTTCTATCTGGGCTCCCCTTGGCCTGCCAAGCTCCAGATAAAACAACCCAAGGTTGCCCAACCTCTCCTGATAGCTCACTCCCTTTGGTAAAATTCCTTTGCACCCTCTGCAAAGCCTCCATGTCCTTCTATATTGGGATGGCCAGAAGTGAATGCAATACTCATATTTGACCTGTTGGTAGGTCAAACATGATGGTAGAATATACTAATAATGGTAAGACTCTTGGGAGTGTGGAGGATCTTGGAGTCTGAGTCCATAGGATACTCAAAGCTGCTGCGCATGTTAACTGTGTGGTTAAGAAGGCATATGATGTATTGGCCTTTGTCAACCGTGGGATTGAGTTCAAGAGCTGAGAGGTACTGTTACAGCTATATAGGACCTTGGTCAAACCCCATTTGGAATACTGTGCTCAATTCTGGTCACCTTACAACAGGAAGGATGCGGAAACCATAGAAAGGGTGCAGAGGAGATCTATGAGGATGTTGCCTAGATTGGGGGGCATACCTTATGAGAATAGGTTGAGCGAACTTGGCCTTTTCTCCTTGGAGTGACAAAGGATGAGAGGTGACCTGATAGAGGTGTATAAGGTGATGAGGGGCATTGATCATGTGGATAGTATTGAGAAATATACCTGACATAACCACTATATGTATATACCTGAAATATAATCACTATGTATTAGCTATTTACTATACTATGTAATCACTTCTAGGTACCAAATATTAATATGCACTATTTTCTAGACACATTTTGTTATGTGTTGTTTTCACTAGATACTTTGTACTCTTTTAGCTGCTTGTTATGGCACTTACAGAACACCTGTTGTTTTGCAGCACTGTTAGCTGAGATATATCCCATGTATTACACTCAGCCTTTGTTCAGTATGAGATAATAGTGGCGGGCAAGATGCTGCGAGCGGGAATGTAATGTGAGGGGGGATGTCTGGAGAACATAATCTTGGCAAAGGCTCAGGTCCCAATGCGAACGGGTGGTACATAATGGTGGCGCACCGCGGGCTAGGCAAAAGCGATTAATTAATTCATATATAGATGATGTGCAACTAAAAATCGATTGGGTATGCTAATAAAACCGATATGTAACTGAGATAAGAAATTACTATAAAGAATGCTGTACACCGGAGCTCAGCGGGCTTTCGGTGACAAGTTCATTGATTGCCTCAGCCTTTGTTTGCAAATAAAGGTTTAATTTTCTTGAAGAATTGTCTGTGTCTCCAGGTCATTTCAAGTAACCATGACAATAGTCAAGAGGCTTTTTCCCAGGACTGTAATGGTTAACACAAGAGGGCACAGTTTTAAGTAGTTTAGAAGTAGATACAGAGGAGATGTCAGGGGTAAGATTTTTATACAGAGAGCGGTGAGTGCGTGGAATGGGCTGCCAGTGACTGTGATGGAGGTGGATACAATAGGAGCTTTTAAGAGGCTCCTGGATAGGTACATGCAGCTTAGAAAAATAGAGGGCTATGGGTAACCTGAGGTAATTTCTAAGGTAGGGACATGTTCGGTACAGCTTTGTGGGCTGACGGGCCTGTATTGTGCTGTAAGTTTTCTATGTTTCTACTTCAGGTGCAGTCTTACCAGAGTTTTATACAGCTGCAACATGGCCTAATCACTGAAGACAAGCATATCTGTTAGGGTGTATTCTGGAGTTAGATTACATGGCAACATATTAACTTCAGCAACCAATGTTTAGACCTGAACGTGGATAATAGATTAAATTTAAAATGCAGTCCTGGACAAGTCTCCTGAAGCTGTGGATACCAGTTAACTGAAAACCAGACATTGCTGATTAATATTCATTTTGGGTGTCTAGAGTGTGGGTGCAAAGAAGGAAGTGTGAAAATTATATGTAATTCAAAGGAAGCAGCTTAGTTAACGATAGAATTGTCCTTTGATCTTTAGCAAATAAAATTTCATGTAATATTGGGTCGAACAGGCCCCTTCCTGTGAGAATGTCTAATTTTGTTGAATAAAACACATTTGTATCCACTAGCTTCTGTGTCTCCCTAGTGACTTTGTTCATGTTACAACATACCATATCAGAATCAGGTTTATCACCACCGACATGCTACCAGAAATTTATTAACTTAGCAGCAGCTGTTCAATGCAATGCATAATATAGAAGAGAAAAATAATAATAAATAAACAAGTAAATCAATTACAGTATACTATTCAATATACAGTATATTGAATAGATTTTTTTAAAACATGAAAAAAATAGAAATACTGTATATTTAAAAAAAGTGAGGTAGTGTCCAAGGGTTCAATGTCCATTTAGGAATCTGATGGCAGAGGGTAAGAAGCTGTTCCTGAATCACTGAGTGTGTGCCTTCAGGCTTCTGTACCTCCTACCTGATGATAACAGTGAGAAAAGGACATGCCCTGGGTGCTGGAGGTCCTTAATAATGGACGCTGCCTTTCGGAGACACTGCTCCCTGAAGATGTCCTGGGGAATTTGTAGGCTAGTATCCAAGATGGAGCTGAGTAGATTTACAATCCTCTGCAGCTTCCTTCGGTCCTGTGCAGTAGCCTCTCCATACCAGACAGTGATGCAGCCTGTCAGAATGCTCTCCACGGTACATCTATAGAGGTTTTTGAGTGTATTTGTTGACATACCAAATTGCTTCAAACTCCTAATAAAATATAGCTGCTGTCTTGCCTTCTTTATAACTATATTGATATGTTGGGACCAGGTTAGATCCTCAGAGATCTTGACACCCAGGAACTTGAAGCTGCTCACTCTCTGCACTTCTGGACCCTCTATGAGGATTGGTGTGTGTTCCTTTGTCTTACCCTTCCTGAAGTCCACAATCAGCTCTTTCATCTTACTGACGTTGAGTGCCAGGTTGTTGCTGTGACACCACTCCACTAGTTGGCATATCTCACTCCTGTACACCCTCACACCACCACCTGAGATTCTACCACCAATGGTAGTATCATCAGCAAATTTATAGATGATATTTGAGCTATGTCTAGCCACACAGTCATGTGTATATAGAGAGTAGAGCAGTGGGCTAAGCACACACCCCTGAGGTGCGCCAGTGTTGATTATCAGTGAGGTGGATGTGTTATCACCAATCCACACAGATTGTGGTCTTCCGGTTAGGAAGTCGAGGATCCAATTGCAGAGGGAGGTACAGAGGCCCAGGTTCTGCAACTTCTCAATCAGGATTGTGGGAATGATGGTGTTAAATGCTGAGCTATAGTCGATGGACAGCATCCTGACACAGGTGTTAGTGTTGTCCAGGTGGTCTAAAGCCATGTGGAGAGCCATTGAGATTGTGTCTGCCGTAGTCCCGTTGTGGTGATAGGCAGATTGCAATGGGTCCAGGTCCTTAATTACTACCCTATCCAATTGCATCACCACTTTCAATGGACGATGGACCTGGACCCCAAGGTCCATTGGAAAGAATGTCGTGGCATCTCTCATTAGTGGCAGTGCTTCCTGTGAAAAAGAGAGCCCCCAATTGTGCAGTGCTCCCTTTATGGGTGTTTTGAGCTGAAGTCACTGAGAAGGGTGGTCTGAACACACTAAATATTGAAACACACAAAGTGCTGGGGGAACTCCGCAGGTCAGGCAGCATCTATGGAGAGAAACAAACAGTCGATGTTTTGGGCCCAGACCCTTCATCATTCATGAGTCATGATGAAGGGTCTTGGCTGGAAACCATTACTGTTTATTCCCCACCATAGGTGCTGCCTGATTTGCTGAGTTCCTCCAGCATTTTGTGTGAGCTGTTCAAGACTTACAGCATTGACAGAATCTCATTTGTTTATACTCAAAGGTAATGCCAGGTTGGACATAAGCTGCAAAAGACTGAGAAGGGAAACCTGAAGTTGGGATTAGTGAGGCAAGAGAAGGATTGAAAGTGGATCATTCAAGATGGTGCCAGCGAACAACACAACCAGTGGTGACGTTCTGCAGACAGTTCATGAAACTACTTCTTCTTTCTTCAGATATGATTGTACTTCTGAGCTGTGTGTGATTGGAGCCTGTGGTTTACATTTTGTTGGAGTGTTTTTGGTCTGATTGAGTGACCTGGTGCTTCGCTGTCTCCGGAAGGAGTTTGGTGAGGTCGGGAGCAGAGTGTGCACCCCGGAGCCGATGATCCAGTCCATTGGTTGAAGTCGACAGGGACGAGAGCGGAGGATGGGTGGGTGTTCAGTCCTGTCTGCTGCGTTTGACTGCTCTTCCTCTCCCTCTTGTCAGCTGTTAGTTCTCAGAAGAGCCTGCAGGGATCTTGGGGTCCACATTGCAAAGATTCATCAGTTGAGGCTGTGAACTTGTTTTGGGAGGTCTTTGTTCCTGGATTCTGGTTACTCCTTTTACTGCTGTGTTTGAATGGTCTGATCGGGGCGATTAGTGTGGTCGGCAAAGACTGGCTCTGTGGCCTGCAGTCAGCTAGTGGTACAAAACTGCACTGAGTACTGGAGTCCTGCTTAATGCTTGATATTCTACGTGCTGTTCGCTCACTTTTCGCCAAAGCTGCAATTTGTTCTTTTTTTGCATGTTGGATGTTTGAATTTTCCTAGGAATGGGTTCCATGATGTTACTTTGTTTCATGGCTGCCTCAGAGTTGTCTTCCCAGTGCATAATTTGATAATAAATATACTTTGATTCTTTGAATCTTGAATCTTTAAAATCCTTGAATATATATAGTATATTTTATGTATTGCTCTTTATTTCAGCCCCTAAACAACAAATTTCAGGACATTTGTCAGCGATAATAAACCTTCTTTATCCAACTTTGCAAGAAACCTAAGTCTGAGAGAATGGGTTTTGTGCGGAGCAGTTTCAAGCAAGATGTATCTTCCGAGTGCCTCAATTAAAAAAAAAACTATTTGCTTGTGTTTGCATCTGGAGATCACTGTAAGGATAAAATCTAAAAATGCGCGTTACCAGCTGCACCGCGGGCACACAGGAAACCCACTGAGATAGAAAGAGATAAAACCCGTTTCCCATTTCTGTGGCCCAATGCGCCCCCGTGTGGCGGCGTCCGGAACTACACCCAGCCGCTGCCTGGAAGCAGTCAGGGTGTGAATCGTCTTTGACTCCATAGAAATGGACACTTCTCTTGACATACTTAATGGATCAGTTCTTCCAGTCCTGCTTATTTCTGCGGAGAGCTTTAAGCACAAACCTTCTAGAAATGCATAAGGTGCAAACATTTGGGAAGACATTACACACAAAATGCTGGAGGAACTCAGCAAGTCAGGCAGCATCTACGCAGGGAAGTAAACAGTCAACATTTCGGGCTCAGACCCTTCGTCAGGACTGGAAAAGAAGGGGGACGAAGCTAGAATAAGAAGATGGAAGAAAGAGAAGTACAAGCTGTCATGTGATAGATGAGACCAGGTGAAGGGGAAGGGCTTGAAGTGAGATGTTGGGAGGTGATAGGTGGAAGAGGTAAAGGGCTGAAGAAGGGGGAATCTGATAGGAGAGTGAACCATGAGTACCAAGTGATGATGATGATAATAATAAACAAACAATAAAGCAGAAATGGCTGGCTACATTGGAAAGATAAACCTGTTCGATTGCACAATAGATAGCTGGATTCCCATCGCTGGTGAAGTATACTGAATGAATCGAGCAGTATTTTAAAGCCAAGAAGAAACAAATCTCAGTGGTGCTGACTGTGCTGACGTTTATTATCAAAGTATGTAAACCTGAGATTCAACTTCGTACAGTCAGCCACACAAAAAATACAAACATTAAAAAAGCACTGTCAAACACCTAATGTGCAAAAAAACATACTGTGCAAATAATAAAAGTAAGCATTAGAACTAAAGTTGATAAAGTGAGTTCACAGCCATGAAGCCAGTCATCATTACAAGCTCATTTGTTGCAGGAGGTATTACCATTCAGTTTTCTTAGGAGTTCAAAAGCTCCAACCAAAGCAGCTGAAATAAGCTTTGCTAATATTGTGAACATAATAGAGGAACATTTTGGACCAAAACCATTGTTGATTGTAGAATGCTTTAGGTTTCAAAAGTGGAATCAAAGGAAGGGGAAGTCTATTTCAGATTATGCGGCTGAATTGAAGAAATTGTCCAGGCAACATCAGTTCAGTGATGGGCTTATTGATGCTGTGAGAAAGCATTTAGTTTGAGCAATCTTACAAGAAAGCTTTAAAGAAAGGCTATAAGCCGAAGCACAATTCAGATTTAAAAGAGCGGTTGAAATTTCTCTATGAATGCAAACAGCAGCCACAGATACAACTGAGCTGCATTCAGAAATGAAAGTAAGTGTGAATAAAATTGCAATATCTAAACGGAAACCTGCTCGGCCAAATAAATTGTGTTACCGTTCTCACATCCACCAGACCAGCGCAAGTTTAAAGGTGAAACTTGCACAAAATACAACGAAGTAGGACACATGCAAAGTGCATGCCGGGCAGACAAGAACAAAAGGACCACACAGGGAAGAGAAAGAGGTAAAAAGTCAAGTTTCAGTTTCAAAAGGAGCACAAATCTGCATGCAGTTGATGAATAATCTGATAATGACGAGAGTGACCTTGGACTACACAGCCTTGAGATTTTCAGTGTGAAAACCAGCTCACTCCAGAGTCAAAAGCAAATTAATTAAAATGGAATTGGACACTGGCTCCATTGATTCAGCCTTTCCACAAAATGAGTTTGAACGGCATTTCAAAGATACTGAACTGAAACCTGCAGATACCCAACTAAGAACTTATACTGGACAAAAGCTAACACCTGTGGAAACGACATTCGCAACAACGAAATAGAACAAGTTCAACTTGGTTGTCAGAGTTATTTGAGATGCACACCATTGGGAGCATTAAGTAGTTAGTGGGAGCTTATCTCCATTCCCCCTCCTCACTATGACAGGAACCCCATTCTATCTAGGCCTTTCAATTTTCAATGGCTTTCAATGAAATCCCCTCTCATTCCTCAAAACTACAGTGAGCACAGGCTCAACCTTCCCCTTCACTTGGTTCCACCTTCTAGCTTGTACTCCTTCCCTTCCCCCAGCTTCTTATTCTGGCTTCTTCCTTTCTGGTCTGGATAGAAACATAGAAAATAGGTGCAGGAGTAGTCCATTTGGCCCTTTGAGCCTGCACCGCCATTCAGTATGATCATGGCTGATCATCCAACTCAGAACCCTGTACCTGCTTTCTCTCCATACCCCCGATCCCTTTAGCCACAAGGGCCATATCTAACTTCCTCTTAAATATAGCCAATGAACCAGCCTCAACTGTCTCCTGTGGCAGAGAATTCCATGGATTCACCACTCTCTGTGTGAAGAAGTTTTTCCTCATCTCGGTCCTAAAAGGCTTCCCCTTTATCCTTAAACTGTGACCCCTCGTTCTGGACTTCCCCAACATCGGAAACAATCTTCCTGCATCTAGCCTGTCCAATCCCTTTAGAATTTTATACTTTTCAATAAGATCCCCCCTCAATCTTCTAAGTTCCAGTGAGTATTGTTACGAACCCCATAACTGGGTATCTTACCAGCAAAGATAGGAACATCCGTTGACGCCTGATGATACTATTTTTAACAGTATTTATTAGTAAAAATACACAAAAATAATATCAATGCAAATATACAGATAATATACATCATCAATACTAAACCTAAAAGTGCGGGTATAATAATAATCAATAAGAAATAAGCTCTATCATAGTCTAGGGGATAATGAATTGTCGGATGGAAATATAAAGTTCAGGTCAGTTCATGCAGGCTGCAGTAGTTGTTATTCGCAGTGTTGCAATTGTTGGAGAGAGAGAAAGAGAGAGAGAATAACAGCTATTAACTTGCCGACTTTCCTTTTACGATCTTGATCCGTCTCCATCCTTTAGCTAGACCGATCCGTGGAGGACTTGTCACCCAGGCAAGGATGGACACACACACAAGCCCCCACTGGTCTCGTAGCATCTCTCTTGGTGTGTCTGAGGGGTGTTTCCCCAGACCCTACTTTTATCCCCACTCACGGGGTCTCAGATGTCAATCAGGTTGGGATGATGCAATCCCTCAACCAGACCACTCTGGTTGCCCCCTGACAGGTTTCAATGAATAGAACAGTACTCAATACACAATTCCTTCTCCAAGAGACAATAGCAGTAATCTCTCTCTTTGTCAATAGGAGACATTCCACCTTTGTGTATCCCTGTGTTGTCTCTCTCTCATTACTGACATGCTGTGTATCTCTCTCATTTCCTGGGTATCAGACTCGAAATAATAGTGATTTTGTGATTCTCAAAAAGGGGGGGGGGGCGACTTTGCACCCTTCGGCCCCTCAGAGTTGCTCCTCATTCGTAACAGTATAAGCCTAGTCGATCCAGTCTTTCTTCATATGAAAGTCCTGCCGTTCCAGGAATCAATCTGATGAACCTTCTTTGTACTCCCTCTATGGCAAGAATGTCTTTCCTCAGATTAGGGGACCAAAACTGCACACAGTATTCTAGATGCAGTCTCAGCAAGGCCTTGTACAACTGCAGTAGAACCTCCCTGCTCCTGTACTCAAATTGTTTTGCTATGAATGCCAACATACCATTTGTCTTTTTCACCGCCTGCTATACCTGCATGCCCACCTTCAATGACTGGTGTACAAGGACACCCATCTCCCCTTTTCCTAATCGGCCACCATTCAGATAATAATCTGTTTTCCTGTTCTTGCCACCAAAGTGGATAACCTCACATTTATCCACATTAAATTGCATCTGCCATGAATTTGCCCACTCACCTAACCTATCCAAGTCACCCTGCATCCTCTTAGCATCCTCCTCACAGCTAACATCGCCACCTAGCTTCGTGTCATCCGCAAACTTGGAGATGCTGCATTTAATTCCCTCGTCTAAATCATTAATATATATTGTAAACAACTGGGGTCCCAGCACTGAGCCTTGCGGTACCCCACTAGTCACTGCCTGCCATTCTGAAAAGGTCCCGTTTACTCCCACTCTTTGCTTCCTGTCTGCCAACCAATTCTCTATTCACATCAATACCATACCCCCAATACCGTGTGCTTTAAGCTTGCACACTAATCTCCTGTGTGGGACCTTGTCAAAAGCCTTTTGAAAATCTAAATATTCCACATCCACTGGCTCTCCCCTATCCACTCTACTAGTTACATCTTCAAAAAATTCTATAAAATTCGTCAGACATGATTTTCCTTTCACAAATCCATGCTTACTTTGTCCGATGATTTCACCTCTTTCCAAATGTGCTGTTACCACATCTTTGATAACCGACTCTAGCATTTTCCCCACCACCGATGTCAGACTAACCGGTCTATAATTCCCCGGTTTCTCTCTCCCTCCTTTTTTAAAAAGTGGGGTTACATTAGCCACCCTCCAATCCTCAGGAACTAATCCAGAATCTAAGGATCTGGATGAAGAATCTTGTCCTGAAACATTAACCGTTTATTCCCCTCCATAATGCTGCCTGACTTGCTGAGTTCCTCCAGCATTTTGTGTTGTGGTTCTCTGGATCTCCAACCTCTGCAGTCTCTTTAGTTGTGGTTGGTTAGAGTTTTGAGGTTTATTTAATGTTTTGATAACTGCCAGTCTGTTGGATTTTTCCATTATGCCAAGAAAACTTGATGACACTTTGCTTTGGTTCAATTGTTTCTTTCAGGATAGCACCTCTGGATCTGTGGAGTGTCATCAGGTTGGTACAAGTTTTGTCTAAGACAATGGTCTCGGTGTCCAGTGTCATGTTGCTGTCAGTAAGTTTGGTGACAATAACGCGTCTCTCTTGATGGATGCAATCGACTCAGGTGTGTTCTTCAGTTGAGCATTCATTATCTAGTCCACATGACATTTCCATGTCTGATCTCCAACATCCACTGTGTACATCAGTGGTCCAGGTCTTGTAGCTATCCTACCGGGTGTCCACTTGTCTTCTCAGTACTCACGCACTAGGACTTCCTGTCCAACCTCGAAGCTCCTTGCTGCTTCACTTGGCAACTGGCTGAACTGTTTATTCTGCACTTCCCTCCGTAGACCTGGCTTCAAGAGGTCCATGTGAGATCTCTGATTCCTGCTCATGAACAGCAGTGCAGGTGTTTGATTTGTCATCCCATGAACAGAGTTCTGATACACAAAAAGGAAGTTGTCCACCTTGTGCTGTAGAGAAATGTCCTCCTTGACCATCGCTTTAATGGACTTCTTGAAGGTTTGGATAAACCTTTCAGTTCACCCATTTGTTGCTGGGTGGTGAGGAGCTGACTTGAAACGTCTGATGCCATTTTTCTTCATGAACAGTCGGAATTCTTCTGACGTATGTTGTGGTCCATTGTCACTCACAATTTGTTTGGATATGACATTTCTGGTGAAGATAGTCCTCAGAATCTTTGCTGAGGTGGTTGACTTCATTTGTATAAACTCCGGCCACTTCAAATGAGCATCCACAGCAATCAGAAACATGGAGTCCATCAGTGGCCCAGCTAAGTTGATATGTACTCTTTGCCATGGTGAAGGTGGCCACTCCCACGGATGTAATGGTGTCTGTAGGGGCGCGTTTTGAACTTTTTGGCACCCTGGACCGCTTTTGGCCAAGTCTTCAATCTGTTTATTCATTCCCTTCTCAAACACCTTTTGATTAACGTTAAGAAGATGTGCCAGTCTCTGGTTAATGCTACCATTTGGGCTGCAGTTGTCTGTTGATGCCACACTGAAAGCTTTGATTGAGTGCCAGTCTCGTTTGATTTTACTCTCCCATTCATGTCTGAAAAGTGCTGGCCCTCCACTTTTTCAATACATAAAACTTCTACTGCTGTGTTTGGCATCTATACATCACACTTACTTTCTGTTACTTTTGGGAAACACTTTTTCACCTGTGTAAGTCTTTAGCATCTGGAATTATGGACAAAGCTGACCCTGTATCCAGCTCTACTTTTAGTTTTACACATCTGTAGTGATCTAGATAATTTTGAGATCTGCTTCAGTTATACGATGCTATTATAGGCATATGTTGTCTGATTCTGTTTTACATTTGGTGACTTAGTGCATTTGCATGGTTTTGTGTTTGAGACTTTTCAGTCAGTTGTGGATTTTGTCTGCCTCTATGTGACCTTGCCTGGGATGCTTTCTGCAGACTTTTCTTTGAACCAACAGTCCTTTGGATCATGGGAGAATCTGCCACATCAATAACATTACTGGCTTTTTGCAGCATTCAGGGACATTTTGTGCATTTCACATTCTAACCTCCTTTTCTGTAGTTCTGTTACATTCTTTGCTGCAGTCTCTAACAATATTGTGATGGTTCTTGCCTCTTCAAAGGTTAGGTATCTTTCAGATAGTCTCTTTTGAGTGCTTTAACTATGCATGCCATGTACAGTACTGTCCTTAAAGCAGCAAAAAGTCCATTTCCGAAGTCACAGTACTGGGAAAGTTTGAGCAATTCAGCAACATATTCAGAAATGCTTTCATCTTTTGACTGGTTCCATTTGTGAAATCTATATCTCTCAGCTATTCCCAACGGTTTGGGCTCGTGTTTTTGTAAAATTGTAACAATTTCATCAAACGCCTTGCTTGCTGGCTTTGCAGGGGTTACTGGGCTGCATAAGAGACTGTACGTTCTTGGGCCCATTAAGCTAAGAAGTGCAGGGGCTTTCTTTTGCTCCTCCATGTTTTTCATGTTACCATACAGTTCAACCCTCTGGATATACGACTCCCAGCCTTCGTTAGTGCTATCAAATTCATCATCTTCCCCAACTGATAGTGAGGACAGCTGAGAAGATCATCGGGGTCTCTCTTCCCGCTATCACGGACATTTACACTACACGCTGCATCCGCAAAGGAAACAGCATTATGAAGGACCCCATGCACCCCTCATACAATCTTTTCTCCCTCTTGCCGTCTGGAAAAAGGCACCGAAGCATTCGGACTCTCATGACCAGACTGTTTAACAGTTTCTTCCCCTAAGCTATCAGACTCCTCAATACCCAAAGCCTGGACTGACACCTTGCCCTACTGTCCTGTTTATTATTTATTGTAATGCCTGCACTGTTTTTGGGCACTTTACGCAGTCCTGTGTAGGTCTGTAGTCTAGTACAGCTTTCTCCGTGTTGTTTTATTACACAGTTCAGTCTAGTTTTTGTACTGTGTCATGTAACACCATGGTCCTGAAAAATGTTATCTCATTTTTACTGTGTATTGTACCAGTAGTTATGGTCGAAATGACAATAAAAGTGACTTGACTTAAAGCTATCAGCATGTTATTTTCACTTTAAATTCAGTGCATCTTCCACTGTTAATCACGCCTTCCTTTGTTAGTGTCTGTGACAGCTTTCTTGTGCTGTTTATCTCTCACTGTCTTGTGCCGTAACTGTCGGTGCAGTTGGTGATATTTTCTGACACTCAGATTCATAGTCATTGCCAATTTGCTGTGTCTGTGCACAGCTAAGTATCGATTAAATAAAAGCACACACATGGGAGATGGCTTTAACTGGTGTATTCACAGTGCAACGAGAGAGAGAGAGAGAGAGAGAGAGAGAGAGAGAGAGAGAGAGAGAGAGAGAGAGAGAGAGAGAGAACATTGCACGTGCATAGATCAATATGTAGTTCTAAGTGGGGAGGGAAGGGTCAGTGCTCTAAAAGAAAAAGATCTGAAAAGATCAAAGTTTTAAGGAGCTCAATTCAATGAAACATTATTATGTTCATTTTAGTTTCAGACTCAGAGTACAGGAGTTGGGGTGGTATGTTGACATTGTATAAGACATTGGTCCATTTTCTCCATGTCCCTGCACAATTCAGATCCTTACAATCTGTGAGCTAACTCATCTTCAAAAGGAAAACTCCAGCTGAAATTTAACAGGGATTTGGAATATTTTTTAAAGTTTCCTTCCTCCTGTATTCCATAAAGCACAGTATCTTGCCCTGAGTCAGTGGACTAGGCCATGTTCAAGAACTCATTTGAGGACCTGAATGAGCACACTGGGGTCAAAATAGACTTTATTAAAACATCTGAAGTTGAGTGTGGCCCCACAAAATCATTCTGGGTTTACCCCAATCAGAAGCCCAGGAAGAACCATGAAATCTGGAATTTGCTGAGGACTAGATCAGAGGCATTCAAGTTGGAAATCAAGTATGCTACAAGAGGTACAGGTATGATTTCTGGAAAGCCATTTCATGGGCGATGAAGATTCTGGACTAGACTGGAATCAATGAGGAATGCCAGACAGCTGTGGCAGGATTTGAATGCCATACCTCCTACAAAGTTAAATCAAACGATGTGGGGATAGCAGAGCAGAGCTTCCAGATGAGCTCCACACTTTCTCTGCTCAGTTTGATCACCAGAATATGGAGGAACCATCAGATAACCCTACATCTCGCAATGATCCTTTGGTTTCAGAATCTGAAGCTGACATGTGAGCTGCCTTCAAGAGGGTGAATCCAAGGAAAGCATTCAGTCCTTACAGAGTACATGACTGAATAATGAAGACCTGTGCTGACCGGCTGGCTGGTGTGTTCACAGGTGTGGTAACCTGCCTCAATGACTATTGCCCAGTGGCATTTAAATCCAGTGATGAAGTGCTTTGACAGGCTCCTGCCTGAGTGGTGACTTGGATCTGCTCCAGTTTGCCTACTGGAGCAACAGGTCTACAGCAGATGCCATCTCATTGGCTCTTCACATAAGCCTGGACCATCTGAACAGCAAAGGTTCACACATCAGGATGCTGTTTATTGATTACAGCTCAGCATTTAATATCATTTTCCCCTCAAAGCCAATTGGTAAACTACAAGACCCCTTGTACAATTTTATCCTGGATTTCCTCACTTGCAGACCCCAGTCAGTTCGTATTGACAAACACATCTCCTCCACAATCTCCACCAGCACAGGAGCACCACAGGGATGTGTGCTTATGCTCTGCTTGCTTTACACCTGTGACTGTGTGGCTAAGCACAGTTCCAACACCATATTCAAGTTTGCTGACGTCAAGGCTGGTGATGAGTCAGCATACAAGAGGAAGATTGAAATTTTGGCACGGTGGTGTAATAACAACAACTTTCACTCAATGTCAGTAAGGCCAAGGAACTGATTGTCGATGTCAGGAGAGGGAAACCAGTGGTCCATGAGCCAGTACACATTGGAAGATCAGGGGTGGAAAGGGTCAGTAACTTTAAAGTCCTGGGTGTCACTATCTCAGAGGACCCATCATATAAATATATTTGTGAAGAAAGCATGACAGTGCCTCTACTTCCTCAGGAGTCTGTGGAGATTGGGCATATCATCAAAAAACTTGGGAAACTTCTATAGGCGTGTGCTGGAAAGTGTGCTGACTGGCTACATCGCAGCCTGGTCCAGGAACACCAATGCCTTTGAGTGGAAAATCCTACTAAAGGTAGTAAATTCAGCTCAGTACATCACGGGTAAAACCTTCCCAACCATTGAGCACATCTACATGAATTGTTGCTTAGAAAAGCAGCATCCATCATCAAAGATCCTCACCACCCAGGCCATGCTCTTTTCTCACTGGGGCCATCAGGCAGAAGGTACAAATGCCTCAGGACTCACACCGCCAGGTTCAAGAGCACCTACTACCCCTCAACCATCAGGCTCTTGGACAAAAGGGGATAACTACACTCATTCTACTTCTGGTGTTCTCACTTTAAAGACTCTTATCTTGTTATTTCATGCTCTCATTATTTATTGCTATTTATTTATATTTGCGTTTGCACAGTTTGTTATCCATTGATCCTGTTTACAGTTACTGTTCTATAGATTTGCTAAGTATGCCCGCAGGAAAATGAATCTCAGGGTGTATGTGGCGACATGTATTTACTCTGATAATAAATTCTACTTTGAACTTTGATCTGGTGTTGCTTTATCTTATATTTAAAAATTTCCTATTTTCCCTAAATGCACACTTCAAATGCTGGAAATCTTGAGCGAGACACACAAGGTGCTGGAAGAACTCAGCCATTAGGCAGCAGCTATGGAGGACCGAGTGCTAATAAAAGGTCTTGGCTGAAATGTCAACTGTTATTCTCATTCATAGACTCTGCCTGACCCTGCTAAGTTGCTCCAGCATTTTGTGTGTCTTCCTGCCATCTTCATAATTTCGTGTGTGTCAACTCCAGCCCTGGTTTCTCTGTTGATGGACTTGTACCAATTCAATCGCTACACTCTATTAGGTTGTTTTCGGGTTAGGACATAAAGCGAATGTTGATTTCAGTGACCAACCTTCACATCTGAATGTACATTGAAGATTAAATCTAAAATGCAATAGTGCTGATTTAAATTTGTAATTTGGGTGTCTGTAGTATGGGTGCAAAGGAGAAGTGAGAAAGGGGCTTGTAGTTCAAAGAAAGCATTGTAAATATGGATTTGTTTGAATTGTCCTGAATTTTTCTTTGATCTTTAGCACATAAAATGTTGTGCAGGGCTGGGCCAAGCAGACCTTCCAACAAAAAGGGTCTCAATATGGTGCCTGCTATACCTTGTTTTGTCCGATAAATAGGCTGCTTCGTATCTACCACTACTTCTCTCCAGTAACTTCATGCATGCAACAACACACTCCACTCTATGAACACCCTTCAACAGTGAGCACCCCCACTCCCCTCCCTTCTGGGCCCAACCAGCCCATTATCTTCTCGGTCCACCTATCACTTTGGACTCCTGACTCATCACCTGCCCTTTTCCCCTGTACACTGACCATCTTGTCCCAAAACATTGGTAATTCCATTCCTCCCATAGACGTTGCTGGACATGCAGAGTCCTTCCTGCAGATTGTTTGTTGTCAGCTGATACTCAATGATAAGGTGGTGGGTGGAGGATAAAGCTATAAGATAAAGATTAGCTTTGTTTGTCACATGTACATCGAAACATTTTAAACCTATTGACCCCGTATCAAATCAGTGAGGGTTGGGCTGGGCAGCCTGCAAGCATCACCACACATCTGGTGCCGACGAAGCACGCCCACAACTTACTAGCCCTAACCGTACGTCTTTGGAATGTGGGAGGAAACCGGAGCACCCGTTCTCAGGCGATCATGCAGAAAACATGTGAACTCCTTACGGACAATGGCAGGAATTGAACCCCGACTGAAGGAGGCTGCTGCTGTGAAGCGATGTGTTAACTGCAAACTGTCCCAGGCAAGTTTTACAAGATCATGACTAGAATTCCAAAATACCTTAATCACTGAGCAAAAAACCTTCCCTTACCAGCACCTTCAGCATATGGACGGCACAAGGCTGAAAGGGGAGTTCAGCAGCTCCCTCATGTACAGAAGTTTAATCTGGTTAAGGTGGCATTGAGCTGTGGTCTTCATCGAGATAGTGGGTCAGACTTAGTTGTTTTTAAGTTGGTTTTGAGGGCAGAGGGGAGTGAGGGGTTTGGGGACTGGGATGTGGAGGAGTCATGTCTCCACTCCGCATTCCAAGGTCAATG